>NC_045966.1:12805337-13029222 GCF_010909765.2 Amblyraja radiata | reverse complement strand
GCTGGTTTCTAATTTCCCCCCAGTCTCGTTTCAATAAAAACACTGAATCGAGCACTTGAACCGACTAAATTTTATTTTACCAAAAGCTTGCCACAGATCACACACTGTACCTATCCCACCACGGGTTCGATCCTCGCGTCTGCCTGTTCAAGCCCTCTAGGCCTCGCTCAGACAGAGGCATTCCAGAAGTTTACGTGGTCCCGAGCGCTCTTCCAGAAGCTCGACGCTGAGCCTCGTGGTCGCAGATGTTTATATGTGCCGGGACCGCGACAGGCCGAACCACACAGGGGTGGTCTCTCAATAACTCAATTACAGATATCGATTAACCCCATACATAACAGGCATTCCCCTAACCCAATGATACAACAGTTCAATACATTGCATAAGAAAGAAAGCTCTTGAAAGAAGCAAACAAGAACAAACATTGAAATGTGCCCTGGAAATCAAACAAGTTCTCCAAGGCTCAACAGTTTGACCAATCATCAATTAACAGGATGACAATCTTGCAACATTTTGTATACTGTTTTACAATGCTTTTGCAGCGGCCCAATTTAAGGTCAGTTTGCAAAATCACTATATATGTTATCAATTTAAGAGAAACATGGAGAACACCTGGACCACTTACCATCCTTAGTGGGACGACAGATGGCACAATGGGCTAAGTGTTCGGCTGGCAACCGGAAGGTAGCCGGTTCGAATCCCGCTTGGAGTGCATACTGTCGTTGTGTCCTTGGGCAAGACACTTCACCCACCTTTGTCTGTGTGTGAATGTGTGTGAGTGATTGGTGGTGGTCGGAGGGGCCGTAGGCGCAGATTGGCAGCCACGCTTCCGTCAGTCTGCCCCAGGGCAGCTGTGGCTACAGAAGTAGCTTACCACCACCGAGTGTGACTGAGGAGTGAATGAATAATGCGATGTAAAGCGCCTTGAGTATTAGAAAGGCGCTATATAAATCCCATCCATTATTATTATTATTATTATCCTGCATATCAGTCTGAGCCTAGACTGGCTGGTGCCAATCAAAGCCTGTAAAGTTCAGCTGACAAGAGTTGAGCAATTTTGACAAGTGCAAGGATCCTCCATTTTATGGTGTCTTTAATTTAGCCAATATTAACATTCTCCCATTTTATCATTCATGATAACTCTCATCATAAATGATAACTCCAGAATACAATGATGACAGCTATACTTTAACAATGTTCTACCAAGAAGGTGTTGATGTAGTTTCTCAGAATCTTGTCAAGCGTCCCGAGTTTTCATGGGCATAACTTCACAAGTTCTGTCTGAGGAGTCTTCACCTCCTTTTACTTACCTCTTCCTTCTACCTTTACTGTGGTCGGAGTCATCAAAAGAACTTGGTACGGTCCTTCCCAACGAACTTCTGATCCTTTCACCCAATTCTTCAAGAAGACATAGTCTCCAGGTTTTACTTTAATGGGAGTTACTAGTGAAGGCATTTCTTCATAGGCCGCTGTCACTCTACAGTGTAAATCCCTTAAGGCTCTTGTCAAGGCTAAGATATAGTCAGTTATCTCTGCAGACATATGGTGGAAATTAACTATTTTCATTGCATTCTGGTTCCAATTGGGGTCTACCGTAAATAATTTCAGCTGGGCTTAATCTAGATTTCCCTGCAGGCATTACTCTCATCTGAAATAGGGCTATTGGGAGTAATTTGATCCATCCAAGTCCAGTCTCCGCCTTTAATTTGGCTAATTTGGTCTTAAAGGTCTGGTTGGCCCTTTCTACAAGTCCGGCAGTCTGTGGTCGATAAGCACATTGTAATTGCTTCTGGATCACCAGCTGTTCACAGAATTCTTTATTGATTTGTCCAATAAAGTGTGGACCATTATCTGAGCTAAGTTGAATGGGAATACTGAATCTCGGGACAATTTCTCTCATTAGCACCTTGACAACAGTAGCCGCTTTGTTGTCAAGGCTCCGATCCACCTGCTGAATACATTGACTATGACAAGAACGTATTTGTATCCTTGGCATCTTTCTAATTCAATATAGTCTATTTGCAATGACTCAAAAGGACCCATCGGCAATGGTGTTTTCCCTGCTTCACATCCTATTCCTTTCCCTAAATTGTGTTGCTGGCAGACCAGGCTATTACTGCTCAACGTTTGAGCAAAAGATTGTAGCTATTAGAGTGTCTCCTACCGCTCTTGCACTACAATGGGTTGCATAGTGCATACACTCAATAACCCATAAGGCCAATGAGTCTGTCATGCAGGTTTGCCCTGCTGGACTGGTCCACAACCCAGTCATAAAATCCAGTACATATCCTAGTTGGCTCCATCTCTCCTTATCTCCTTCAGTAGCCTCTTCTTGTAATGGAACGATTTCTTGGAAGGTCGGCATCAGTTTCTCCAAGAAGGACTTGTTAGTTACACTTTTAGTCTGCCTCATCATTCTAGGTACCACCACCATACATTCCCATGATATCTTTTTAGCCACTAAGTCGGCATTACGATTTCCAATGTCTACTGGGTTCTGTCCTTTAGTATGGGTACTACATTTTATTACGGAGATTTGGCTGGGTAGCATTAAGGCCTTCAATAAATTCATCACCAATTAATTGTTTGTGTGATACTTGGGTTCCTGCAGAAGTTAGAAATCCCTTATTTTTCCATAATTGTCCAAAATCATGCACCACCCCAAATGCATATCGCGAATCAGTGTAAATGTTTACTTGTAGAACTTCCCCAATAATACAAGCCCTAATTAAAGCGAATAATTCAGCTTGTTGTGCTGAATAGGGTGATTCAAAAGCAGCTGCTTCTACAATTTCCATCTTTTGATTAATAATTGCTTACCCAGCCAATCTCTCACTCCATGGACCAATGGAGGCACTACTATCCACATATAATGTGATGTCAGGGTCTTCCATGGGTACATCCCTCAAGTCCTCTCTCACTGATGTTTCCTCCTCTATAACAAATAGACAGTCGTGTCCTGCTTCTGCTCACTCTTCTGGGGGTGAAATAAGAAAAGAGGCTGGGTTAGTTAATGTACAGTGTTTAAACTGCAATTTCGGATTGTTTAGCAGGTGGATCTCATACTTATTTTGGCGGGCCATTGTCTAATGCTGGGTTTGGAGCTGCCCCAACAATGCCGACACCAAATGTGAACATTACAATTTCCTGCTGGAGTGTCAAATTAGCAGCCGATTATAGACTATTGTAAATTGCAGTTAAGATTTGAGTGCAAAAAGGATGTCCCCTAGCTACTGGATCTAATTTGGAGGAATTAAATGGGTTACTCTGAGAAAAGGAGATTTGTCCCCTTGGCTCCTGATTTTCCTGCCAGTTTCCTCTGTGCTCTCTAGAATCCCATTGATCCCTCCTTTCTCTTTGATCTTGTAGATTTCTTCTGTGATCCCCCTCTATCATTCCTTTCCTTTTTTGAGCACCCCTACTATAGTGACCTATCCCTTCCGCAATGATAACACTGGCCCATTCCTGATGGCCAGCCTGTCCTTAACCCTGGTCTTTGGAGAACTGGCTCTCAGGTAGATGTTTCCCTATAGCATCGGTCTGGATATTCCGGAACTCCATAATTTGCTGGTACTCTAGGGATCCAGGATTCAGAGTCAAATTTTGGTATTTCTTTTCTAATCACATATTCAGTCCTTGGTTTCACTGCAGGCAGGCTATTCTGCTTCTTTATGTCCTTCCAATGATATCTTACAGCCCTTGCCATTTGGCTGGCACTATTTTCTGTCCAGTTCATGTTATTAGTCTTAATGGCTTCTGCTACGTTGGTGGAGAGACAACTCAGTAGGATGGCATAATATTGAGGGAAATTTATTCCATTTCTGAAATTTAAGTCACCCGATTGATCCCTATATAATTCAGAAAATCGCTCTAAAAACTCATCCACTCCTTCTTCCCTTTTTGGTCTTATATCTAATATTCTGGCCAAATCGATTGGTTTCTGAAGGGTGTTGGCAAGAGCTGTTAAAACAGCTTCCTCCCTTGCTCCATTGTCCGCTATTATATTTGCAAGAGCTTCCTGTGATGGATGTCCTAAATTCGTTAGGAATCTGGCATGCTCACTTGGGGTCATTATTTGCTGGATCACTGCCCATAAATTCCGGGAATCAGCGCGATAAACGCGCAATGTAGTTCTTAAGTGATCCACAAAAGAAGCGGGTGATTTTCTACGACCGGGTATTTGACTCAAAATAGCCATCATCTCGTTAGGCTTCCATGGGGAATAGACTCTAATTGTACGAGGATTATTTGCACTTACTGCGTTGGCTGGATCAAAAGAAGGATTAGGCATTTCCCTTACAGGGAACTGTCTAAGGGTTGTTTGTTTAACTTCAGGATCTACCTCAACCTCTTCAATTATAGTCTCACACCCAGATGTATCTTCCCCTTCACCAGGGAGTTCACGGTACTTTCTAAAAGATTTCCTTCCTTCCTTAACTGCTCGTTCAAACATAGAAAATAGGTGCAGGAGTAGGCCATTTGGCCCTTCGAGCCTGCACCGCCATTCAATATGATCATGGCTAATCATCCAACTCAGTATCCTGTACCTGCCTTCTCTCCATACCCCCTGATCCCTTTAGCCACAAGGGCCACATCTAACTCCCTCTTAAATATAGCCAATGAACTGGCCTCAACTACCTTCTGTGGCAGAGAATTCCAGAGATTCACCACTCTCTGTGTGAAAAATGTTTTTCTCATCTCGGTCCTAAAAGATTTCCCCCTTATCCTTAAACTGTGACCCCTTGTTCTGGACTTCCCCAACATCGGGAACAATCTTCCTGCATCTAGCCTGTCCAACCCCTTAAGAATTTTGTAAGTTTCTATAAGATCCCCCCTCAGTCTTCTATATTCTAGCGAGTACAAGCCGAGTTTATCCAGTCTTTCTTCATATGAAAGTCCTGACATCCCAGGAATCAGTCTGGTGAACCTTCTCTGTACTCCCTCTATGGCAAGAATGTCCTTCCTCAGATTTGGAGACCAAAACTGTACGCAATACTCCAGGTGTGGTCTCACCAAGACCCTGTACAACTGCAGTAGAACCCCCCTGCTCCTATACTCAAATCCTTTTGCTAAATAGTAGTAAATCCTTTTGCTACAATAGATTCTAAATAGTCATCGTCATCCCCCTCGTAACTAGTGCCAACCATCGGGTCCTCGCGCCTAAGACTTATGGATGATAATCTTTCCGTGAAAGATTTATTTTTATTTTTATATTTAACACTCTCAGGCTCTTCCCTTAGGCTACCCGGAGGTTCAAATGCTTCAGTATCTTCTAATACCATCCCCCATTTTAGAGTTGCTTCCTCTCAACTTGCCACTCTTTCCTCCGCTCTACTCGCTTTCTGTTCCTCGTAATAACTTCTCCACAATTCAATTAATTCACGTGCCTCTGTATTATTGCTGCACTGCAATATAATCTGCTCAATGTATTTTAATCCCTTTATTGTTGATGGAGCCAAAGTCTGGGAATATCGAGCAGGTATGTGGCTGGAGCCAGGACTGAGATTCAAATTAGATACAAACAAGACCAAGCCATCCATAACAACTGTTACATTTCCATCTTCCTCTTGTTTAGTTTAGTTTAGTGATAGAGCGTGGAAAAAGGCCCTTCAGCCCACAGAGTGCGCGCCAACCAGCAATCCCCCCGTACACTATTACTATCCTATACAAACTCGGGCCTAGTTACAATTCTACCAAAACAAATTAGCCTACAAACCTGAGATAGACACAAACTGCTGGATTAACTCAGCGGGATATGCAGCATCTCTGGAGAGAAGGAATGGGTGACGTTTTGGGTTGAGAGCCTTCCTCAGACTGATGTCAGGGGGGGGAGGGAGATATAGAGATAAGGAAGTGTAAGGTGTGAAAATAGGACAAGGGGAATGGAGGTCAAGGAAAATGTAGAATAGATCAATGTTAGCTGGGAGTTAGCTGAGTTACTCCAGCATTTTGTGTCTATCTTCGGTTTAAACCAGCATCTGCAGTTCCTTCCTACACATTTAGCCTACAAACCCGTATGTCTTTGGAGTGTGGGAGGAAACCGGAGCTCTCAGAGAAAAGGTGATGGGGAGAACGTACAAAATCCATACAGACAGCACTCGTAATCAGGTTTTAACCTGGGTCTCTGGCGCTGTAAGGCAGCAACTCTACCGACCGCCGCGCCATTGGTGTATATCAGCAGGTCAGGCAGCATCTTCGGAGAAAAGGAATAAAGCGACTTTTCGGGTCAAGGGTCTCGACCCGAAACGTCACCTATTCCTTTTCTCCAGAGATTTGCTACCTGGCCCGCTGAGTTACTCCATCATTTTGCGTCCTTGTTCCCAATTATGAGTTTGCCTCTGCATGAGTGTTTGACACTTTTCACGGAATTCAAGTCTAAAACAAAAGTCAGCACATCAAACTTATAATGATATCCTCATCATACAGATAACATATGGGAATGGTGTGCTCAAACTGAGAGGCTAATGGAGCTGCCCCTTGTACGGTGATTAATAGGTTCTGCTGCTTTGACCATGGAATTCACCGCAGCCATTCTGTTCTGTGCCTTAGTTTCTTCCAGACAATAATTATATTTTTCTTCCAATTTTTTAGCGCCAGTAATATTTAAGATATCTGGGGTCAGGCTAATCGTGTGGCATCTCGGTGAGGATAAATAAGGCAGGCACCCAATTATTTTCAAATCTCTAACTTAATTCTGTGCCATTAAAAAGACACAAAGTTGGAGCAACTCAGCAGGGTCAGGGAGCATCTCTGATTTACTGAGTTACTCCAGGGATGCTGCCTGACCCGCCGAATTACTCCGGCACTTTGTGTCCATTTTCATGGTAACAGGCCCTTTGACCCACTGAGCCCAAGCATCGACCGCCCGTTCACTCTAGTTCTATGTTGTTCCACTTTTGCATCGGCTGCAGACACTGGGGGAAATTTATAGAGGCCAATTAACCTACAAACCCGCACCTCTTTGGGATGTGGGAGGAAACCAGAGCACTCTGTCACAGTGAGGGTGTGCAAACTCCACACAGAGAGCAGCAGAGTTGAGGATCGAACCTGGGTCACTGCCGCTTTGAGGCAGCAGGTCCATCAGCTGCACCATGGTGCCGGCCATTGTTTAATGGTGGTGATGGGATTCTAGTTTTCATCAGTTTGCTTGAAAGTTGTTTAGTTGGGTATAATATCACAAGTAAATAGGCCACTCGGCCCCTCGAGTCTGCCCCACCGTTCAATATGATCATGTTCATAAGTGATAGGAGCGGAATTAAGCCATTTGGCCCATTGAGTCTACTCCGCCATTCAATCGTGACTGATCTATCTTAACCTCTCAATCCCATTCTCCTGCCTTCTCCCCATAACCCCTGACACTTGTACTAATCAAGAATCAATCTATTTTGGCTTCAAAAATATCCATTGACTTGACCTCCACAGCCTTCTGTGGCAATGAACTCCTTAGATTCACCACTCTCAAAGAAATTTCTCCTCATCTCCTTCCTAAAGGAACGTACTTTTATTCTGAGGTTATGACCTCTGGTCCTATACTCTCCCACTAGTGGAAACATCTTCTCCACATCGACTCCATCTAAGCCATGATCATGGATGAACCGCCCAGACCTCTCCTCCCCTTCTCTACCCATTCTCCATTTTCCTCGATTCGCCTATCTATCAAAAATGAGCCATCTCTTCTTTAAATGATCTATAATTGCCTACGATGACAGGAGATAAATGTTGAAATCTTTAAGTAAAGCTCCCGCTGTGATTCGAAGCAATGTTGGTGAAAATCTCAACACTAAGTTATTTTTGTCTTGCATAATCATTGACAATGGCTGGATGTAATGAATGCCAGAAAACAGCTCCAGGGTACAACATTCCTCATTCCAAAATTTAAAAAAAAACTTCATTGAAAGAGTCAGAAACATCCCCAATGCCAATGGGACTTGTATCTGTACAATGCTGTACAATACATAGATTCAAACATTTATTAGCCATTATAGAACATATAACATGGAAAAGTGCATTCCATGTACAGGCCCTTCAGCCCACAATGTCTGTACTGAACATAATGCCAAGACTCACTCTTATCAGGCCACATATAATCCATATCCCTCCATTCCCTGCCTATCCTGTAGTCTCTTAAATTACACTATCGAACGTGCCTCAACCACCACCCCCGACAGCGCGTTCCAGGCACTCACCACCCTCTGTGTAAAAAAACTGCCCCCGCACCTCTCTTTTGAAGTTTTCCACTTTCACTTTAAAGCTATTGCCCTTTGGTATTATCGTGATCTTACATCCTGGGGAAAATATTCTGACTGTCTACACTATATGCCTCTCAGAATTTTATATACTGCTATACTTCTACTGTGGTGTTCCAGAGAAAACAATCCAAGTCCATCCAACCTCTCCCTGTAGCTAATAACCCCTTTTCCAGACCTCATTCTTGGTCCGCCAAGGCCTACTGGATCTTCCGGTTGCTAACTATTTTAACTCCTCTTCCCATTCCCATACTGACCTTTAGAACCATAGAAACATAGAAAATAGGTGCAGGAGGAGGCCATTCGGCCCTTCAAGCCAGCACCGCCATTCATTGTCATCATGGCTGATCGTCCCCTATCAATAACCCGTGCCTGCCTTCTCCCCATATTCCTTGACTCCACTAGTCCCTTTATGTCCTGAGCCTCGTCCATTGCCAGAGTGAGGCCACACACAAATTGGAGGAACGGAACGTCACCTCATATTCAGCCTGGGTAGCTTACAACCCAATGGTACGAACATCGAATTTTCCAATTTTAGATAACTTAATTGGGTCCTATGCCCCATCTGGACTCGCACCCATTGGTCCTCTTCCCCCTACATTCCTACCTCTGGCTTCACAATTCACAACTCTTCTATCCTCATCTCACACCTTTAGTGTTTTCATTTCTGGCTTTTTATCCAACCATGTGCCTATCCAAAACCTCACTCACTTGTATCCACCTATCACTTGCAAGGTTTTGTCCTGCCCTGCCTGTCTTCCCGCTTCCTCCCCCCACCCCCACCATCAGTCTGAAGAAGGATCCTGACCCAAAATGTCACCCATCCATGCTCTCCAGAGATGCTGCCTGACCCGCTGACTTATTCCAGTGCCTTATGTCTCTCTTGTACTATTCTGGTAAACCTCCACATCCTTCCTGTAATGGGGTGACCAGAACCGAACACAATGCTCCAAATGCAGCCCAACCAAAGTCCCATAAAACTGCATCATGACTTCCCGACTCTTATGCTCAATCTATGAAAGGAAGCATACCATATGCCTTCTTAACCACTCTATGTAGTCGTGTTACCAATTCCAGTGAGTAAAGGATTTCTTTTTTTAAATTATTTTTTATTTTTATTTATTAGAAGTACAGTAAGTTACAGTAGTACACGCCACATATATCTTATTACATTTGTTGTACCCCTTCATTTTTTGAGCTTCAAGAAAGATAGAAATAAAGTAAGGAAAGTGAGAAAGAGTCGTGATGGTGCGAGAAAGTGTTGGGAAAAAAGAGCCCATTAGAAAGAGAGTTAGAGAAGAAAGTTAAGAAATAGACCCTAGAAAAGAGAGAAAGAAAGAGAAACAATTGCTCTATTATAAAAAGCCACGCAAAAAGGGATATACCAACTTCATATTTTTCATCCTCCGTTACCAGATCCTGGCACCATTTATTTTTTAAATTACTGTTGCACCTTATACTTGTAGTAAGTCAATAAATGTAGACCACGTCTTTTGGAAGTGGATTTCAACCCCAATATCCCTCTGTACATCATTTTATTGATGAGACCTTAAGAAGACCTAAATGCAGACACACATTTTTTACACTCATCTTTACTCCACGCTCACAACAATCAATTTCGGGTGGTCACAGTGGCGCAGCAGTAGAGTTGCTGCCTTACAGCAAATGCAGCATTGGAGAACCGGGTTCGATCCTGACTACGGGTTCTGGCTGTATGGAGTTTGTACGTTCTCCCCGTGACCTGCGTGGGTTTTCTCCGAGATCTTCGGTTTCCTCCCACATTCCAAAGACGTACAGGTTTGTAGGATGGTGTTAATGTGTGGGGATCGCTGGACCCGGTGGGTCGAATGGCCTGTTTCCACGCTGTATCTCTAAACTAAATTTAACTAAACTAACAATCCGTTAATTGTATCAAACATGATTACTTGAAAGTTAAATCATGTTAATGGATTTGCCCACTGATGCTTCTGAATGAGTTTAATTTGCAAATTATTAATTTATCTAAAGGTGCTTATTTGGAGAGCAACCCCACTGTTGTGTTCTTGTATATTCAAACTTCCCTGGCTATCTGCAATCCTTTTGTCAAGCACCATTATTCAAATATCTCGCTCCAATTACCTTCTGCTTAATTCTGTAATCTCAGTCAACAGATGTTTGCCTGGAGAAAGATTCTTTTGCAGGGCAGTGAATTTCATGAGATAAATGAAATGGTAAAAAAAAATGAGTTGGTATTTCTAATCACACCCTGTCCAGATGTTATCTACTCAGCTGCTGTTCAAAGGTGATAAACCCTCGTGCTTTCATTTAATAACTAATTTACTTCCCTTTCTTTACAATCAGAAAATTGCTTTTCAGGGGACTCTCCATAAACTCTTTTTCAACATCATGTGCAGTTCTGAGAAGTAATTTGTTTTTCGATGAGTTTAACATAATTTCGATTTTTTTTTTTAAACAAGCTCTCTTTCCCAAACAATCCATGACATTTGTTAACACTGTCTCTCTTTCCACAGATGCGGTCTGACCTGTCGAGTGTTTCCAGCGCTTTTTGCTTTTATTTCAGATTTACAGCAGCTGCAGTTTTTAAATATATATATTCAAAAAAAAATATCAGTGCAGCACACATTAATGCATTTTTCCCTGTGAGAAATTAATTTACAGAAGCTGTATGACTGGAATACCACACCTCTGGAATGATAATTTATTGATATTAATAGTTTTTATTCCTCCATGTTTTATTCCCTGTTGCAAAGCGACCATTAAAAAACCCCAAAGTTTATTGTTCAACTACTGAGCTGAAGTTAGGACTTTACTGACTTCATTTTGCACTGAACATTATTCCTTTGTCATGTATCTGTACTGTGAATGGCTCGATTGTAATCATGTATTGTCTTTCTGCTGACTGGTTAGCATGCAACATAAGCTTTTCACTGTACCTCAGTACATGTGACAATTAACTAAAACTAAACTAAACTAAACTAAAACTATTAAGGGGGGGGGGGGGGGGGTGCCAATCAAACGTACTCCTATTTTCTTAACAGTTTAATTCTCTGTTTCATTTCTTTACCTCAAAAAAATGGTGATGGGTGCACAAGGTAGAAGGGAGGGGTGAAGATATTTGGAGGTTCAGAGATAAACATTCTGAGAAAAGGTAAATTGGTTAGCACGCAACAAAAGCTTTTCACTGTACCTCAGTACATGTGACAATAAACTAAACTGACTGAACTAACTAACAAAATAAGTTTTCTTCCTGAACACGCAGAGATTAGGACGGCCACATGCGTGCAAAATATTTCCGGAGTTCCAAAATTGAAGCCCTTCCATTGGGTTTCACTCATTGCTACGGAAACAAAATGGCTCCTGTCAACACAACATAATTTGTCCACCTCGCTTATCCAGATTTCTCCCCGTTTCTCCTCCTGGTCAGCACCATCAGTCTGAAGAAGGGTCATGCCTAGAAACGTCACCTGTCCATTCCCTCCACAGATGCTACCTGGTGGTCTTTTTTTAGTGGTCTTGCACCCTGCTTGAAATGGCATGATACTGCACTTGAATTTGGTGGCCTTGCACCCTGCTTGAAGTGGCATGAAACTGCACTTGAATTTGGTGGCCTTGCACCCTGCTTGAAGTCGTATCAAACTGCACTTGAATTCAGTGGCCTTGCACCCTGCTTAAAGTGGTAGGAAACTGCACTTGAATTCGATGGCCTTGCACCCTGCTTGAAATGGAATTTCAAGGAATAGCCATGAGTAAACTGCCAGCCACCAGCCGTGAGTGAGCTGCCAGCACATCAGGCTTGAGTGACTGAGCTGCCACCCCAATAATCCATTTGGCCCACAATGTCCATACTAGCCCTCTGGAAACCTGTCCCTTCAGCTCACAACACCCATACTAGCGCTCCAGAAAGCCTCCCCCTACCCCCCCACTGGCAACCAATATTGGAATTGGTGGAGAGGTGGAATATTGCATTAGGGGACCAGCCCTCCTGTGTGAACATGGGACCCAACGGGACCCAATTAGTCTAGTAACCAATACAATGCTTGAAATTCATTATAAAACCTCACCTCTATTTGAGATGCTGTCATTTAATGAGAAAAAAATAACATGTGAATAGCTGAGGTCCATGCACAAATTGTACAGAGATTTCAACCGTTACTGCAGGTTGCGACTCGGCCCTGGAGTTGCGGCGGAGGCAGCAACCACCCGCGGAGTTTGAACCGTCGCCTCGGCGCAGAGGGAGAACAAAGGGGGAAGAGACAGAGACTTTAAGATTTTGCCTTCCACCACAGTGAGGAGGTGTTTGGTGAACTCACTGTGGTGGATGTTAAATTTGTGTTGATTGTGTGTTTTTGCCATTTTTAAAAATTATATGTATGACTGCAGGGAAACAAAATTTCGTTCAGACCGAAAGGTCTGAATGACAATAAAACGAATCTAATCTAATCTAATCTAATCTTGGGAAGAACAATGGCAAGTACATTGTATTGAAAAATGAATTGTCACAAGTATTTGGTATTTAAACAAATATTTGCTCCAATTATGTTTTTTTATGTCAAGTGATCAAGTGTTATTTGTTATAAATACTGGATGTGAACTGAAACAATTAAATTCTTATTTGTTGTAGCTTCACAGTCATATTAAAAGCAACAACAAATGCAGTAAATATGCAAAATGATCGGTTATTCTAGGTAAACTAAATTCTAGATGACTAGGACCTTATTGAGCACATGTTGAACTTGCAATTCATAAGGTGGTATTGTGTTCATTTTAGGGCACCCTCCCTGGACGTCATTAAGCTGGACAAAGTGCAGAGAGGATTTACGAGGATGTTGCCAGGACCCGAGGGCCTGAGTTATAGGGAAAGGTTGGGCAGGAGTTACTCTAGCATTTTGTGTTTATCTTTGGTGTAAACCAGCATCTGCAGTTCCTTCCTACACTATTTCTATGATGATTTGTTGCTGGACGGATTGTCAATCTCTGCACGGCTGGGACTTTACTCAGCACATGTTGAGCTTGCTACGCACAAGGCGGGATAAATGGAGAGCAACGCTCCCCCATTTATTATTAAAGGATTGCAATCCTCCGTAACTGTCACAACTTACTGTTTGCCAGTGCATTGGAAATTGGGCCAAACGAGGTATAAGCGAGGGAGACTGAGGTCTCACTAGTCACAGGTTCACTGGGCACCTCTTATGTTTATTTAATAGTGCATTCAAAATCTTAGCCTTGAAAGCTTAATAACTTCCCACTGTATATTTACATTGTCTGTAGTATTTTCTACTAATCCATGCATTTCATTTTATTGATTCGAATGGCCGTTTAAAAGTAACATACAGAGCAAGGCGCAGCAGTAGAGTTGCTGCCTTACAGCTCCAGAGTCCCTGGTTCGATTCTGACTATGGATGCTCCCTGTGACCACGTGGGTTTTCTCCGGGTGCACCGGTTTCCTCCCACACTCCAAAGACCTACAGGCCAGTAAGTTAATTGGCTTCAGTAAAAAAATTGTATTCAAGATGTATTCAAGGGAGAGTTAGATATAGCTCTTAGGGCTAATGGAATCAAGGGATATGGGGAGAAAGCAGGAACTGGGTACTGATTTTGGATGATCAACCATGATCGTGTTGAATGGCGGTGCTGGTTCGAAGGGCCGAATGGCCTACTCCTGCACCTATTTTCTATGTTTCTATGTAAATTGTCCCTAGTGTGTAGGATAGTGCTGATGCACGGGATGATCGCTGGTTGGCACGGGCTCAGTGGGCCGAAGGGCCACCTTCGGTGCAGCATCTCTAAAGATTGAGGCAAAGTCTAGAATAATGTGGTGTGATCTCTTCTGACTGATTGGCTCTGACTGCTGGAAGCCTGAAATGAACCATCCCCATTCACCCTCCCACCCATCATTTTACATTCGAGTTCTTAGTTTGATTTTTACCATAACTGACAGTATTTCTAAATGACGTGACACTTTGGGATTCATCAACATACATTGCAATTTAAAAAATAGACCAAACAAGTGGCAAGGTCAACAGGTTAATTGAACCATGAAAAAATATTAGGTGACAATTATTTCAAAATAGCTAATGCCTTCATTGAAGTGATAATAATTACCTCCGTCAGTGAAGTTGGCCATATTTATTTGTAATTGTTTGATAATTTAACGGGTTTAATTTTTTTCTTGACCAGCCTATAAGAATTAAAGGGCTGTCCCACTGCGGCGACCCAATTGGCGAGTTTAGAAGAGTTTAGGAGTTAGTTTCTCTATTTAGTAATTCTGTGATTCTGTGGTTAACCATTTAGTAAATGCAAACTAATCATTCTCTGGTATTTTTCCTTCTTTACTAAGAATGCTGATTTTTGGGTTAAATAAACACCAACAGGTACTATCGTCCACAGGTCATGATTTCCTTATGGATCCGAGGAATGCTGGCATGCTCAAAGGTCAATAGAAACTTTCAGTGTAAAGATTAATTTGCTCTCATTCAACTTGCAAACTTTCTTTGATAATAGAATCAAAACAGAAAATGGTGGAAAAGTTCAGCAGGTTATAGAGTTATAGAATCATACATGCATGGAAACAGGCCCCTCAGCCCACTGAGTCTGCACTGACCTGCGATCACACCCGCACACTCACTCTCTGCAGACTAGGAGTTTTTTAACTAAAGCCAATTAACCTACAAACCTGCACGTCTTTGGAGTGTGGGAGGAAACCGGAGCACCCGGAGAAATCCCACGCGGCCACAGGGAGAATGTATAAACCCCGTACAGACAGCACCCGCAGTCAGTATCGAACCCGGGTCTCTGGCGCTGCACCACCATGCCACCCTCTCATTCAACTTGCAAACCTTCTTTGATAATAGAATCAAAACAGAAAATGATGTTGGCAATGCTCAGCGGGTCATAGAATCATAGTCATACAGCCCCAACAGCCCACCTTGCCCACGCTGACCAAGATGTCTCATCTACACTAGTCTCACCTGCCTGTGTTTGGCCCATATCCCTCTAAATCTGTCCCATCCATGTACCTGTCAAGCTGCATCCATGGGGAGAAAAGCAGAACGAACATTTCTGAATGGGTACACTTGATCAGAACTCAATGTCAGAATGCCAGAATCTTCTGGTTTTATTTTAGATTTCCAGCATCTGCAGTTTATAGTTTGATTTTACTTTGGAGTCACGTCAGTGACTACGTGAAGAACCCGCTCAGCACGCATGCGCGGCATTACGTTCAGCAATGCAACAGCGGCGCATCGGGAGTCAGGCGCTCCCGCTACGGGGTGAAAGAACGGACCGTCAGGTAAGCTCTGAGGTCGGGTTTTTCTTTCACAGGGAGCCTTCTGCTTTCAGGCAGAGAAGAAAGGCTCTAGAACAAACCTGTCCCCCAAGCCACGGAAGAGTGGGGGGGGGGGGGGGTGGGAGGGCAGCAACAAGGCGGTAGGACCGCTTACCCGGCGCACCGCTATCCCCCGACACCGCGCTGGAAGCAAGCCACGGAAGAGGCGTCCGACCGGTGGCTTCGACTTGTCGAACGGGGACGTCTCTCCACCCGCACGGGGGGAAAGACAGCCGCCTGAAAAGACCTGTTCCCTGCTTGACTCCACGGAGGAGCGTTCCATCTGTGGGGGGGGCAGCAACAAGGCGGTAGGACCGCTTACCGGGCGTTCCGCTATTCCCCGACACCGCGTCCGAGCCCAGCGCGCTAGCGCCTGAGCAGCGGGCTGGAAGTAAAGCCATGGAAGAGGCGTCCGGCCGGTGGCTTCCGACTTGTCGGACGGGGACGTCTCTCCACCCGCCAGGAGCGGCTCCTGGAGCAGGAGCTCCAGCGAGACGCGCTTCGTGCGGGGCGCTCTCGCAGGGGGGAGTTCAGGCACTCCCTCCACAGTGCCTTCTGCAGTGTCCATTGCTTCCTCCTTACCCGAGGGTAGCTTTGGTGACCAGGACTGGGCTGGTCAAGAAGAGGGGACGATGGCTGAAGATCTCGGGAGTATGCAAGGGGTGCAGGAACAGGAAGAGCTGCTAGGTGTGGTGGACCGCTACGTGGCAACCCCACGTGCAAGAGGCTGTTAAAGGCCAAACCAGCGGCCAGCATTCACCACCTCTCCAACAGGCCCCTACAGGAGAGGTGGTCAATAAGGCCTTAGAAAACTGCAGCGGATCCTCAGGCTCCTGACGTCAGCCATCACATCGTTTGCTCGTTCCGTGGACAAATACGGAGATGACCACAACCTTCGTAAACAAATTATAAAACCTGCCATAAAATCCTAAATTTGCGGGGTTGTGCATACCCCAGCCACTGAGCCAGACCCACTGCTCTTTGGCAAAAACCTCACAAAGCATATGAAGGATATGGAAGAGGCTTTTAAAAAACTTTTGGTCTCATGAGGGCAGGCCCGGGACGAGCAAACCAAAAACAATAATTCCTAAGCAGCAGCACCCCATCGCGTCCATCAGTCGACGTCTACCATATGGGACTGGTGAAAGCTCGGGGTCCGCATTCTATCACCGAAAGTCTTCTTTAGACCAGGGCCCAGAGCGGACCCCATGGAAAATGCGCCACCCCCCCAACGTCACCGCCACGTCAGACGACGTGCAAGACTCGTTGGACCGGCAGGAAACAGAACAATACCCATAACCATGGAGGTAGGTGGGTCTGGTTCCTACCAGCATATAGAAAATAGGGGCTTAATACTAACAGGGGGGAGATTACACCTGTTTTAAGAAGCATGGGAGTCTATCACGAGTGATCAGTATATACTCAATGGCATTAGTGGATAAAAAATACAATTCATACTAGAAAAATTGCCACCAGGTCAACATTCACCCCAGAGGGTATTTTTTCCCTCTCCGTTAGAGAAACAAGAGGGACAAGCTGAACTGGTGAGACTAATTACAAAGGGTATCATGGGAAAACGTGAACCCTTGGAATTCGTATCAAATATATTCACTAAACCCAAAAAAGATGGTGTATGTCGCATCATCATTGACTTAACTTCACTGAATATGTTTGTTAAGTATATACATTTCAAAATGGAAACGGTTGTCACTGCCAAACAACTAATTTCCAAAGGATACTTCATGGCAAGCATTGATCTTAAAGATGTTTACTATTTAGTACCATTCACAAGGATCATCGCAGATACCTGAAATTTACCTGGATGGGGCAGCTATGGCAGTTTAAAGCGTTACCCAATGTTTTCACATCAGCCATAGATTATTCACCAAGATACCAAAACCAGCTCTGACAATATTCAGAAGACAAAAACATATTGTCATGGCATATCTTGATGATATCTTAAATAATAGGCAAGACATAGAATTGACTATGTTAGCTGTATCAGCTACCAAACAGTTATTCGAAACATTTACATCCAGATAAATCTAAGTTGAAGCCATCCACAATCATGGGCTACTTGGGCTTCACAATTAATTCAGTCTACGTGACTGTAACATTGCCAAGAGACAAAACAGTTGAATTGGCACAATCATGCAACAATTTAATGATTCGGACCATTGCACTGTCAAAACTTACAAAGAGCAAAGGTACAGGCACCAAAACGACACACAGGTCATTATGATCGTGTCATAAAGTTACCCACTGAAGCAATATCAGAACTACAGTGGTGGGCAAAAAACGTTTGGCATAGTTTCAGCCCTATTATCATCACTAACCCTACGTTAGTTATCCAAACAGATGCCAGTGCTCAAGGCTGGGGAGCAACTAACTCTATATCCAGCACAAGTAGTAGATGGACTAACCCAGAGTCATCGTTACCACTTACACTGGGCATTAATTATCTAGAGATGTTGGGTGACTTTTATGGTTTAAAAGCATATGCACAAATATGCATCACTTGCATGTACGGTTACAAATAGATAATACTACGGTGGTGGCCTACATTAACCATATGGGCGGCATAAAATCGGTATCATGCGACAAGTTGGTCAACACAATTTGGCAATGGTGTGTCGAAAGACATATTTGGCTATCAGCAACTTATCTGCCAGGTAAGCTAAATACAGTGTTCAAGAAGGAACTGCAGATGCTGGAAGATCGAAGGTACACAAAAATGCGGGAGAAACTCAGCGGGTGCAGCAGCATCTATGGAGCGAAGGAAATAGGCGACTTTTCGGGCCGAAACCCTTCTTCAAGCTAAATACAGTGGCAGACACCAGGTCACGTAAATTTAATGACAACATCGAATGGATGTTAAACCCCAAAAAATTTGCATAAGTTATCAAGCAATATGGCACGCCAGATATCGATTTATTTGCATCCAGGCTAAATCACCAGGTACCTATGTATGTCGCTTGGGAACCAGACCCTGAGGCAGCAGCGGTAGATGCGTTCGTGCTGGATTGGAGAAATTCTTCTTCAATGCATTTCCTCCCTTCTGCCTCATCAGTTGGGGACTACGCACAATACAAATGGACTCTGCTTCAGGTATTTTGATAGTACCCGACTGGCCTACGCAGCCATGGTTCCCAATACTCCATGACATGGTTGTTGAAACTCCGATGGTATTCCCCAGTGACCCAGAGTTATTAACACCCAGTGTCGGGCACAAGCCACCCGTGCCATGAACAAATCAAACTCCTGGGTTGCAGATTCTGCACAAACCACTTCTGGGACTGGGATTATCAGAACAAACCGTCGACACCATGTCAGCATCGCTCCGAACATCCACTAAAAACAGCACTTGTGCAGCATCAAAAAATGGGAGAAGTACTGCTTGGATACAGGGACCACCTACTCAACCGCTACAGTTACCAACGTACTGGAATTCCTGGCGAACCTTCACCACGATGAAGGACTTAGCTACAGAGCCATCAACACAGCTAGAAGTGCCCTGCCTGTCTATTTAAAACCAGCTCCAGGACAACAGGCCATGGGGTCCCACCCGCTGGTGGTCAAACTAATGAAGGGTATTTACAACTCTAACCCCCTAGACCAAGGTACACCCATATATGGGATGTCAGTGTGGTCCTGACATACCTCAGGGGATAGCCACCAGCCAGATCCCTCAACCTGGAACAATCTATGCTCAAAACACTCATGTTGATGGCACTTTTATCTGCACAGAGGGTCCAGTCACTACACCTATTGCGACTGGACGCCATGCTCACAGCTCCAGACCAGATCTCTGTCGTTATCCAGGGACTGATCAAAACAGAACAGACCAGGAACACCTAATCCAGTCATGGAATTCCGGGCTTACCCGCCAGAACCACGGTTATGTGCCATGACCCACCTACTATCCTACATAGACACAACCAAAATATTCTAGGGAGATGAAAAGCCTTGTGGGTCAGTCACAAAAAACCTTATGGTCGGGCGACGAGCCAAACCTTTTCGAAATGGCTCAAGCAGGTGCTAAAAGCTGCTGGGATAAACACTAACATGTACAAATTTTATTCCACCAGGGCAGCATCCACGTCGACGGCTAAAAGAATGGACGTGCTTATAGACCACATCCTGGCTACAGCAGGATGGTAGGGGAAAGACCGTTCAGAAATTTTATAATAAGCCGTTGGCAAAACCTGTTTTATTTGCAGAAAAGATTTTACAGACTGCAAATATTTAATTTAAGCCCAGGGGAGCAATTTAATTTCTTTGTTGTTATTGTTAAAAAATACCATTGTGTTTTTTCTACAAACAGATTCATTGGTTGATTACGATAACACACTTCCTCCCTCAAGGACTTCGGCAGTGCGTGAAATAATACCTGTTACACGGTTTGAAATCACAGAGCTTTGAAGTCTTCACGTAGTCACTCACGTGACTCCGAAGTAAAATAGTAAGATTAAACGAGAACTTACCAGTCTGAAGTTTGATCTGTATTTTATGAGGAGTTACGATGAGGGATTACGTGCCCTCTGCTCCCACCCTCATTAATATGGGTCAAAATGTTAAACTGATGTCTCCTTTTCTTTACTATGTTTACTTCAATAACTGTGTCTATCTGTGATTCCACACCGCTGCTTTGAAGTATGCCGCGCATGCGTGCTGAGCGGGTTCTTCACGTAATCCCTCATCGTAACTCCTCATAAAATACAGATCAAATTTCAAACTGGTAAGTTCTCGTTTAATCTTACTATTTTAGCTTTTTTTTGGTGTCCTGTTTGTTACTAATGGAAGTGGTAGGCGGATTATTGCTACTTTCGGGGTCAGTGTCATGCAATTATAAATTGTTCGACTGTTTTAACCGGGCTTGTAGTTCAGTTGAAGAGTGGCTGCCACTTTTAAGGCCGACACATGCGGCGGCAGGCAGTTGATAGGACTGTTCATAGAGTCATAGAGTGATACAGTGCGGAAACAGGCCCTTCGGCCCAACTTACCCACACCGTCCAACAAATCCCAGTTACACTAGTCCCACCTGCCTGCAATTGGCCCCTCGAATCCTGTCCTATCCATGTACATGTCTAAGTGTTTCTTAAACGATGGTGAACTTTTGCAGGCTTGTCGCTGCCAAAACGTGGCAACATGGTGTACTGCCTCGGTGAGGTCTGCTACATGGCTTTACCAGGTTGTATGCAAAACACAGCGTTTTACTGTACCCAGGTGACAATAAAGAATCATTGAATCAGTGAGAAGAACCAATAAATACCCTGTAGACACAAGGAACTACAGATATCAGAATCTTGCATAGAAGACAAAGTGCTGGAGAAACTCAGCTGGTCAGGCAGCATCTCTGGAGGATATGGATGGTCAACAGTTACTGTAGGTCCCTTCTTTTTCAACAATGGAATGACGTAGGCTCATAGAGCTGGAGTGACTCAACGGGTCGGGCAGCATTTCTGGAGAACATGTACAGGTGACATTTCTGGTCAGGATCCTTGTACTGTATCTGAGAGGGACTGAAAACTGGCCTTGCATGTCTCTATCCAGATGTCCTAGGATGATGATGATGAAGGATGTGATTGCCTTGTGTTCCTGTCTGTTGCTGCAGCTGACTAGGAACCTTATTGCAAGCAGCTGCCAAGAGTTAAATTTGAACGGACACATGAATTTCTAAACTCTAGTCTAGAAAAAAAATATTTAATGTACCTTCATGAGGACGTGCATTATTCAGAATCAATGTATCCTGGCCTTTATCTGCACTGACAAAGGCAATCATTTCACAGTTATCATTATGAATCATAATTTGTTACTTAAAGTATTTTTCACATTTTAAGCATTCAAAGTTTCCTTTTGCTCATTTGTTTCATTCAAAAACATTTTGACTGGAATGACTCCAGTACTGTTCTGCAGAATATCAGTTGTGAACTGCATCTCCTAATGTTGGCTTAACTTTGGAAAACAATTTGTGTTCAAGACTCAATAAACCACATTAGTCAACCACGGGTGGTGCAGCAGCAAAGTTGCTGCCTTACAACGCCAGAGCCCTGGGTCTGATCCTGACTGCCGGTGCTGTCTGTACGGAGTTTGTACCTTCCCCCGTGACCTGCGTGGGTTTTCTCCGAGACCTTCAGTTTCCTTCCACACTACGAAGACATACAGGTATGTAGGTAAATTGTCCCGAGTGTGTAAGATAGTGTTAGATTAGTTTGTTTGGGGAACTAACGCTTTGGCCCACCGAGTCCGCATCGACCAGCGATCTCCGCACTGTAACACTAACCTACACACACTAAGGACAATTTGCTTTTGTACCAAGTCAATTAACCTATACCTCCGCTCGGCCCGCATTAACCAACCTGACCTCCCGATGGCTCAGCACTTCAACTCTCCCTCCCATTCCGTATCCGACCTCTCTGTCCTGGGTCTCCTCCATGGCCATAGTGAGCACCACTGGAAATTGGTGGAACAGCACCTCATATTCCGCTTGGGGAGTCTGCATCCTGGGGGCATGAACTTTGAATTCTCCCAATTGTGTTAGCCCTTGCTGTCTCCTCCCCTTCCTATCTGTCCCTCAACCCTCGGGCTCCTCCTCCTCCTGTTTCCTTCCTTCTCCCCTCCCCCCCCCCCCCCTCACCCCCCCCCCCCCCCCACCCCCCATCAGTCTGAAGAAGGGTTTTGGCCCGAAACGTTGCCTATTTCCTTCGCTCCATAGATGCTGCTGCACCCGCTGGGTTTCTCCAGCATTTTTGTGTACCTTCAATTAACCTACAAATCTGTACATCTTTGGAGTGTGGGAGGAAACTGAAGATCTTGGAGAAACCCACCCGTCACGGGGAGAATGTACAAAATCCGTACAGACAACACTCGTAGTCAGGATCGAACCCGGGTCTCTAGTGCTGTAAGGCAGCAACTCTACAGCTATGCTAGTATCCAGGGATCGCTGGTCAGCACAGTCCCGCTGGGCCGAAGGGGCTGTTTCTGCACTATCTCTAAACTGAACTAAACTAAATTATGCAAATAAAGTAGTCTTTGCATAACATGATGGAAATATTTTGGGTTCCATTAATATTAAAAATTAATTTAGGGTGGCATCATAATAATTACAGGCAAGCCATTGGGATAAATCACACTTCTCCTGTTACGCTGCGTGAGGCAGCTGATGCTCTCAGCGTGCTGCGGCCAGCAGGGCTGGTTCACCTGCTGCGGCACCGGGAATGCGCCCCGAGTTGTCCGTGGCTCGTCCCCTGCTTGACCCCGAAGGCCAGGAACCGGCGAGGAGGGTGGAGGGAGTCAGCGACGGCGGTGGATGCTGGACAACGGGCCGATTTCAAGATGGCGGCGGATGCAGGAGAGGACCCGTGCTGCCATGACAACGGGCCTTCAAGGCCAAGATAAAATGGCACTCTTAAGAACTTTTAAACTTTGTGGTCGCCAGAAACGTGGTGACTCTTTGTGTACAGTCGCAATGAATTCTACTATTACACTACAATCAGTGCACTTTTGTTAACCTATGATTGTGCTTATCTATGGTTTGATTTTACTGAATTGTATGCAAAACAAAGAAGTTCGCTGTAACTGCGTACACAGGTACATGTGACAATAATGTCTCATCATCATTACAGGATAATGGAATGAACATTATGAAAGGATTGTGTCCAATGGCTGATTCCCCTTGCTCTCTCATGGTATTATACACTTTATAGACAATAGACAACAGACAATAGGTGCAGGAGTAGGCCATTCGGCCCCTTGAGGCAGCACTGCCAACCAATGTGATCATGGCTGATCATCCACAATCAGTACCCCGTTCCTGCCTTCTCCCCATATCCCCTGACTCCGCTATCTTTAAGAGCCCTTTCAAGCTCTCTCTTGAAAGCATCCAGAGAACCCGCCTCCACCGCCCTCTGAGGCAGTGAATTCCACAGACTCACAACTCTCTGTGAGAAAAAGTGTTTCCTCGCCTCCGTTCTAGATGGCTTACTCCTTATTCTTAAACTGTTCTTCTGTTCAGATATTGAATTTAGTTTGGTTTAGTTTTATTTATTGTCACGTGTACTGAGGTACAGTGAAGATCTTTTTGTTATGTGATTACCAGTCAGCGGAAAGACTATACATGATCACAATCGAGCCCACAGTGTATAGATACACTGAAGAGAATAATGTTTAATGCGATAAAGTCCAGTCAAGTCCAATTAAAAAAAGTCTGAGGGTCTTCATTGAGGTAGATAGTAGCTCAGGACCGCTCGCTTGTTGTAAGTAGGATGGTTCAGTTGCTTTAAGAAACTGTCCTTGAACCTGGAGGTGTGCGTTTTCACACTTCTGTACCTCTATTTACCCAATTCTGTTTGAACCTTGCCATTACATCTGTTTTCACCCTCCCTGTCCGCATTGTACATTTTTCATTGCAACTTGGTTTACAAAACAAATGCTTTCTCATTTGATCTTTGTTTCTTTTGCCAGTGGTATCAGTGAGGATAGCATTTAGTTACACGCAGAGATTAGAAAAAAGTGATGTTTCCCTTGGACAATGAATTCCTTCTGGACTCCATCATCCTGTGATGTGATGAATCATAGGATGATGTGACTGGAATGAAACTCTCCAAGGGCTTCAAACGCACTTTGAGGTGATCTGAATCAAGGTTTTGATAGAAATGGGGATCCTTTGAACAATATGGCAATTCAAAGGACGCAACGGTCGAATTGCTGCCTTATGCCCCTGTCCCACTGAGGAAACCTGAACGGAAACCTCTGAAGACTTTGCGCCCCACCAAAGGTTTCCGTGCGGTTCCCAGAGGTTCCCGGAGGTTTTTGTCAGTCTCCCTACCTGCTTCCACTACCTGCAACTTCCGGCAACCACCTGCAACCTCCGGGAACCGCACGGAAACCTTGGGTGGGGCGCAAAGTCTCCAGAGGTTTCCGTTCAGTTTTCCTAAGTGGTACAGGGGCATTACAGCGCTTGCAGCGCCGGAGACTCGGGTTCGATCCCGACTACAGGTGCCGTTTGTACGGGATTTGTACGTTCTCCCTGTGACCGCGAGGATTTCCTCTGAGATCTTCGGTTTCCACCCACACGCCAGAGACGTATATGTATGTACGTAAATTGGCTTGGTATAAAGTGTAGAATTGTCTCTAGTGTGCGTAGGATAGTGTTATTATGCGGGGATCGGTGCAGACTCGGTGGGCCAAAGGGCCTGTTTCCGCACTGTATCTCTAAACTAAACTAAAAAAATATGGCAAATATTATGAAGGAGAGGATACAGCTTGCCTTTACAATATATAGCCTTTTCCTTATTCCTTTGTGTGCATGCACCAGCTGTCCCTGTTCTTGCAATCTCTTTAAAATTGCACAATGTATTTTCCTTGTTGCTTCTTATGTGTACTAAAATTAATTACGCCACAATTATCTGATTCATTTTAACCTGCCATGTGCCTTCTTGAGGTCTGTTTATGGAATTTCTGGTTTCCGTGACATCAGTCAATAGATTCATAGAGTCATACAGCGTGGAAACTGGTCCTTCGGCCCAACTTGCCCATGCTGCCCAGCATGCCCATTCTACAAGTTCAAGTTCAAGTGAGTTTATTGTCATGTGTCCCTGATAGGACAATGAAATTCTTGCTTTGCTTCAGCACACAGAACATAGTAGGCATTTACTACAAAACAGATCAGTGTGTCCATATACCATAATATTATTTGGGACGACAGATGGCGCAAGGGACGACAGATGGCACAATGGGCTAAGTGTTCGGCTGGCGACCGGAAGGTGGCCGGTTCGAATCCCGCTTGGAGTGCATACTGTCGTTGTGTCCTTGGGCAAGACACTTCACCCACCTTTGCCTGTGTGTGAATGTGTGTGACTGTGTGTGAGTGATTGGTGGTGGTCGGAGGGGCCGTAGGCGCAGAATGGCAGCCACGCTTCTTCCGTCAGTCTGCCCCAGGGCAGCTGTGGCTACAGAAGTAGCTTACCACCACCGAGTGTGACTGAGGAGTGAATGAATAATGCGATGTAAAGCGCCTTGAGTATTAGAAAGGCGCTATATAAATCCCATCCATTATTATTATTTTTATAATATAAATATATACATACATGAATAAATAAACTGATAGAGTGCAGGTCACTAGTCCTGCCCATAGCCCTGTAAACTTGTCCTATCCATGTACCTATCTATATGCTTCTTAAACATTGCGATAGTCCCTATCTCAACTACCTCCTCTGGCAGCTTGTTCCATACACCCACGACCCTTTGTGTACAAAAGTTATCCTTCAAGTTCCTGATCAATTGTACCTGCTCACCGTAAACTTAAGGTAGACACAAAATGCTGGAGTAACTCAGCGGGACAGGCAGCATCTCTGGAGAGAAGGAATGGGTGACGTTTCGGGGTCGAGACTTTTCTTCCGAAACGTCACCCATTCCTTCTCTCCAGAGATGCTGCTTGTCCCGCTGAGTTACTCCAGCATTTTGTCTACCTTCTCTTTAAACCAGCATCTGCAGTTCCTTCCTACACATTAAACTTATGTCCTCTTGTTCTTGATTCCCCCACTTAGGGCAAAAGACTGTGCGTTTACCCCATCTATTCCACTCATCATTTTATACACATCTGTAAGATCACCCCTCATCCTCCTGCACTCCAAGGGATAAAGTCCTAGCCTGTTCAATCTCTCCCTATAGCTATGGCCCTTGAGTCCTGGCAACACCCTCATAAATCTTCTCTGTACCCTTTCCAGCTTGACAACATTTTTCCTCTAACATGGTGACCAAATCTGAACAGAATACTCTAAATGTGACCTCACCAATATTTTATATAACTGCAACATAACCTTCCAATTTCTACACTCAATACTCTGACTGATTAAGGCCTATTTGCCGAAAGCCTTTTTGACCAACCTTTCAAGTACGACTACCATATTTCTCCCAAAAGGAACCTCTATTCCGAGCTTGGTGGCGCAGTGGTAGAGTTGCTGCTTTACAGTGCCAGAGACCCGGGTTTGACCCTGACAAGGGGTGCTGTCCATGTGGAGTTTGTACGTTCTCCCTGTGACTGTGTGGATTTTCCCCGGGTGCTCCGTTTCCTCGCACATTCCAAATACCTACAGGTTTGTAGGTTAATCGGCTTCGGTAAAGAATGTAAATTGTCGCTAGTGTGTGGGATTGTGCTAGTGTGTGGAGCTCGCTGGTCGGCATGAATTCGATGGGCCGATGGGCCTGCTTCTGTGCTGTATATCTAAACTCAACTAAAACGGAACTCAACATAGACACAAAAGGCTGGAGTAACTCAAAGGGTCAGGCTGCATCTCTGGAGAAAAGGAACAGTGACTTATCGGGACGAGACCCTTCTTCAGACAGAGTCAGGGGAGAGGGAGACAAGAGACATTGGTACATAGAACAAATGAATGAAAGATATTCAAAAAATGGCAATTTTCAAGGAAAGATAGAGCCCACAATGGTCCATTGTTGGCTGTGGGGTAGGTGATAACGAGTTATACAAACAGCAAAACTAGTATGATGACTAGGGTGGGGGAGGGACAGAGAAAGAGGGAATGCAAGGGTTATTTGAAGTTAAAGAAATTAATATTCATATAGCTGGGTTGAAAGCTGCCCAAGCAAAATATGAGGAGCTGTTCCTCCAATTTGCGATGGCAGTGGAGGAGGCCCAGGACAGAAAGGTCAGTGTGGGAATGGGAAGAGGAGTTAAAATGTTTGGCGACTGGGAGATCATGTAGGCGGAGGAACTGACAGGAGAACAGATTGCCAAGTGGATAGCAGAAAAGATTCAGTGATGCGCTCAAAGCCTCTGAGAAATATTGCAGCAACTCACTGAGTTCTAGGAGTCTCTCATCCCTGACCGCTCAAAGTCAAGACAGATTACCTGGAACGATACTGAGAACTCTCATACATGCATCAGAAACCCAATGAAACTGAGCGAACAGCAGAAGGAACACACCTTTTGTCAAACTATCCTTCTCGCCTCAGGTATCTCCTGCTTCATCTGTGGAAGAGTAGGTACTGTAGTTCCTACACCAGCCCCATCAGTCACCTTATGAGCGCATGGTGGTGCAGTGGTAGAGTTGCAGTGGTAGAATTGCTGTCTTACAGCGCCAGAGTCCCGGGTTCGATCCAGACTATGGGTGCTGTCTGTACGGAGTTTGTACGTTCTCCCCGTGACCCGCGTGGGTGTTCTCCGAGATCTTCGGTTTTCTCCCACACTCCAAAGACGTACAGGTTTTCTAGGTTCGTTGGCCGAAGGGCCAGCTTCCACGCTGTATCGCTAAACTAAACTAAACTAAACCTCAGAATTCATCCTCTATCTTAAGGGCCTAAGAAGGTGAGTTTGTGCAGTAATCTAGGCGACAGAGCTATAAATTGACCAGTATCTTCATCTTGTGCTGTGTTCAGTTGTAGCAGGCTCAGTATTTAGAGTCATAGTCATAATCATAGAGTGAAACAGCGTGAAAACAAGCCCTTCGGTCCAACTCGCCCACAACGGCCAACAATGTCCCAGCTACATTGGTCCCACCTGCCTGCGCATGGTCGATATCCATCCTAACCTGTCCTATCCATGTACCTGTCTAACTGTTTCTTAAACAATGAGATAGTCCCAGCCTCAACTACCTCCTCTGGCGGCTTGTTCCATACACCCACCACCCTTTGTGTAAAAATGATACCCCTCGGATTCCTATGATATCTTTCCCCCTCACCTTGAACCTATGTTCTCTGGTCCTCGATTCCCCTACTCTGGGCAAGAGACTCTGTGCATCTACCCAATCTATTCCTCTCATGATTTTGTACACCTCTGTAAGATCACACCTCATCCTCCTTCCTCTATATAGAATACGTTTAAATTATAGAAGAAGTTTATTTATTCATCACAGGATGGATACATAATATGCATGTTTGCCATGGTCATCAGCTATGTGGTAGACAGTAACATAGAAACATAGAAAATAGGTGCAGGAGTAGGCCATTTGGCCCTTCGAGCCTGCACCGCCATTCAATACGATCATGGCTAATCATCCAACTCAGTATCCTGTACCTGCCTTCTCTCCATACCCCCTGATCCCTTTAGCCACAAGGGCCACATCTAACTCCCTCTTAAATATAGCCAATGAACTGGCCTCAACTACCTTCTGTGGCAGAGAGTTCCAGAGATTCACCACTCTCTGTATGAAAAATGTTTTTCTCATCTCGGTCCTAAAGGATTTCCCCTTTATCCTTGAACTGTGACCCCTTGTCCTGGACTTCCCCAACATCGGGAACAATCTTCCTGCATCTAACCTGTCCAACCCCTTAAGAATTTTGTAAGTTTCTATAAGATCCCCCCTCAATCTTCTAAATTCTAGCGAGTACAAGCCGAGTCTATCCAGTCTTTCTTCATATGAAAGTCCTGACATCCCAGGAATCAGTCTGGTGAACCTTCTCTGTACTCCCTCTATGGCAAGAATGTCTTTCCTCAGATTTGGAGACCAAAACTGTACGCAATACTCCAGGCGTGGTCTCACCAATACCCTGTACAACTGCAGTAGAACCTCCCTGCTCCCATACTCAGTAGCTCAGGACCGCTCTCTAGTTGTTGGTAGGATAGTTCAGTTGCCTGATAACAGCTGGGTAGAAACAGTTCCTGAAACTGGAAGTGTGCATTTTCATACTTCTATAACTTTTGCCTGATGGGAGAGGGGAGAAGATGGAATGGCCAGGATGCGACTCATCCTTGATAATGCTGCTGGTCTTGCCGAGGCAGCGTGAGGTATAATTGGAGTCAATGGTAGGTAGGTTGGTTTGTGTGATGGTCTGGGCTGGTGTCCACAATTCTCTGCAATTTCAGGTAACGGTAATGGAATGTAAATATTTTTATTTCCACAGATACTGCCCAACCTGTTGAATGTTTCCAGCACTTTTGTCTTTTTATTTCAGGTTTTCAGCATCTGCAATAGCTTGATTTTCATTTACTATTTCCACATGTACCTGTGTTGGAAACATGGAAGATGTGCCACATTTCATTCCTAAAACTGGATTCAGACAGATTCCTTCTCAATTTGACAGAAAATATACTCCTGCAGAAAGTTCCCCATTGTACATTAAAAGAATCCCCCCTTCCTTAAACACATTTTTACTCGCCTTTTACGGGATATTAACATCTCCATCAACATTAGTTTACTGCTTGTATGTCTCCACAATTTAACAGCGGAATTGTTTCAAGAGATTTGGAAGTAGTTAACATGGTTTATAATTGTAGCAAGGCATTAATAATGTCTGTTGATGTTATAGTACATAATCTGTTATAGTACATAATCATAACTATAAAGTTAAAGCTTCCAATCATTTGTCTTATTATAAATTGCAAACTCAAACTCCGATTGGGATTGAAG
Organism: Amblyraja radiata; assembly: GCF_010909765.2. Lineage (NCBI taxonomy): Eukaryota > Metazoa > Chordata > Chondrichthyes > Rajiformes > Rajidae > Amblyraja > Amblyraja radiata. The sequence goes on along the minus strand of NC_045966.1, from coordinate 12,999,286 downwards.
GCCTGGAAAAGTCAGGCAGCAAAAAGCATCAACAGAAACAAATGAGAAGTTGGCATGTTCAGGAAAATCGGGAATACATTGTCCAGAGGGAGCAGGAGAGTATTTGAAAGTGGAAAAGCCAAGAGGGATGGGGGAGAGAATAACGGAATTCCTGAGTGCCAATCTGGTTTGTTAATACAGAATAAAGGAATGAAGCAAAATAGTTCACTTTTAGACATTATGTTTGATTCCTGTATCAGTGTCGGAAAGAAGCCAGTTTTATTTGGGCCCGAAACGTTGCCTATTTCCTTCGCTCCATAGATGCTGCCTCACCCGCTGAGTTTCTCCAGCATTTTTGTCTACCTTTAGTTTATTTTAGTTTAGTTTTAGTTTAGAGATATAGCGCGGAATCAGGCCTCTTGTAAATTGTCTGTAGTATGTGTAGGATAGTGCTAGTGTATGGGGTGATCGCTGGTCAGCCTGGACTGGGTCGGCCAAAGGGCCCGTTTCCATGCCATATCTCTAATGTCTAAAGGGACCAAATCTGCAGAAACAATACAAACTTAAGGGCCTGTCCCACTGTACGAGCTAATTCAAGAGTTCTACCGAGTTTCCCCTGATTCGAACTTGGAGAATAACGGTAATAGCCGCTCGTAGGTACTCGGGGCTCTCGTGGACATTTTTCAACATGTTGAAAAATCTTCACGAGCTTACCGCGTTTCCCGAGTACCTGCCGTTAGCGTTACAAGCCGCTAAGAGACGTCCCGAGCTCTGACGTACCCGCTACGTACATTCTACGTGCTTCGAGTTTGATTTTTTTTTAAACTCGGGAGAGCTCTTGAATTACCTCGTACAATGGGACAGGCCCTTTACATGAGATGGTAAAAGAACATCTGAACATTGTCACTGAGTCCAATCAATCAGGCTTTCTGATGAAGCTTAGCCAAATAAAACCAATCTCATTGGATATTGGACTTTTTATCTGGAACTGTTACGTTAGAGATACAGCACGGAACAGGCCCTTCATCCCACCGAGTCCGTGCCGACCAGCAATCGCCCCAAACACCCCATCCTACTTATTAGGGTAATTTTAAAACTTATCAAAGCCAATTAACCTACAAACCTGCACCTTTGGAATGTGGGAGGAAACCGGAGCACCCGGGGAAAACCTACGAGGTCACAGGGAGAACGTACAAAAACCTTACAGGTAGCACCTGAATCGAACCCGGGCCTCTGGCACCGTAAGGCAGCAACTCTACCGCTGCGCCACCGTGCCACCACTTGTGTGCAGCTTGTTTATATTCATGTTTAGTTGATATCTAATTTGACCGGATAGCACGTTTTTCACTGAATCAGTACACGTGGCAGTAATGAAACAATAATAAACATGGAGACACGAGGAACTGCAGACGCTGGAACCTTTGGGCAAAATACAAAGTGCTGGAGGCACTCAGCAGGTCTTGTTTCCTGACCTGCTGACTTCCTCCAGCATTTTGTGTTTTGCCCTAGAAAAACATACCAATCCCACTAGCAACAAGCCAGGGAGCTGTAAAGTGAAAAATATGCACCTTGAATTTATTGCCAAATGACTGTGTCACAAAGAAATTGCCGCGAGCATCAGAAACCTCATTATTGCCGTGCGTCTCAGATGTGGAAGCGGCCCTCGCTGTGAAGAATGTAGGCTGTGTGATTTGTGTTAGGGTGGCAGTTGTCTTGGAGGGATTTGGTCTTTACTTTAGACTTTCGAGCACAGAGTGGAAATGGGCCCTTCAGCACACCGAGTCCCTGCCGACCAGCGATCATCCCATACAATAGCACTATGGGCAGCATGGTGGCGCAGCGATAGAGTTTGTACGTCTTCCCCGTGACCTGCGTGAGTTCTCCCCCGCTGCTCTAGTTTCCTCCCCATACTCCAAAGACGTACAGATTTGAATGCTAATTGGCCTGGTATAATTGTAAATTGTCCCTAGTGTGTGTTGGATAGTGTTTGTGTGCGCAGATCGCTGGTCGGCATGTACTAGGTGGGCCGAAGGGCCTGTTTCCGTGCTGTATCTCTAAACTAAGCTAAATTAAACTGAGCAGCCTCTGATATGACATTGATCTGTGTCAGCCCTCCCTGCATTGTCTGAACCAGACTATTAGGTCCTAGTGGCGCAGCGGTAGAGATGCACCCTTACAGCGCCAGAGATCCTGGTTTAATCCTGACTACGGGTGCCGTCTGTAGGGAGCTTGTACGTTTCCCCCATGTGACCACGTGGCTTTTCTCCAGGTGCTCCGGTTTCCTACCACACTCCAAAGACGTGCAGGCTTGTAGGTTAATTGGCTTCTGCGTAATTGTAAATTTTCCCTGGCATTGAGGGTAATTTTAGTGTACGGGGTGATCGCTGGTCGGCATGGACTCGTTGGGCCGAAGGGCCTGGTTCCATGTGGTATCTTTAAACTAAACAGTGCAGAATCTATGCAAACTGTTCATGACACCTTGGTTTGCAGAAAGTAGCCTGGGCAGTCACTATTTTCAGGGTGTTTTGTAGTAATTATTAACTCCTTGAAAACGTGTGACCACCGAACGGCTCTAACATATCCATCATCTCAGTCACAGAGAAATGCATGAATTTATAACTGCAAAGATTCCCAGTCTTTGTAGTTCTACTGCCTCCCCACCTGCCTACAGCTGCCCTGTAGATTCTTGTGTCTGCTATTCCATGATTCCATGATTTAACACGTCTTCCTCTTCAGACATAGCGTGTAGGAAGGAACTGCAGATGCTGGTTTACACCGAAGATAGGCACAACATGCTGGAGTAACTTAGTGGCACAGGCAGCATCTCTGGAGAGAAGGAATGGGTGATGCCTTGGGTGAAGACCCTTCTTCAGATATCGTTCAGTCTTTACCCCCCACCTCCGTTCATTTCCTGGTTTCTCTTTCATAAACAATAATAATCCCAGTTCGAACCACTGTCCGAATTATGCCACCTTTTGAATTACAGTCATACAAAAAGGGGACTCGATAATTTTTGTTTCAGTAGGTCTTTTTTCTACCTTAAACATACTTCCTTTATGTTGGAGTAGACAAAGACAAGGGTTTCGGCCCGAAACGTTGCCTATTTCCTTCGCTCCATAGATGCTGCTGCACCCGCTGAGTTTCCCCAGCAATTTTGTGTACCTTCCTTTATGTTGGATCCCTTTTCTGCCACCAGCTGGCTGGAGTAAGGAATTACAATAGAATGGAAATGATTTGAAAGATATATCACACTGCCCTGAAAGATCCATTTGAGTCTAATTAAACATCTTGAAAGTTTTATGCGCTTTGTGACTTATATATTTGCTTTTCCTTCTGAATGTTAATTTGTTGAATTATTTGCATAATTCTTAACAGTTGTTAATAGTTTCTGAAATATTCATGGTTTTCGACAACTTTGGGCACTTAAGTCAGAGGGCATTGCTCAGTTGGCTGCTAAAGATGTCTTAATGATTCTCGTGGAGAGGGTTTATTGCAAAATTTGGTTCATTCATTTCAAAATTTGGTACATTGTATTGTATTAGAAATAGTTCCGCAATCTGGAGTTGAAAAGTAATTCTGAAAGAAAATTGCAAATATTGGGTTGGCAGAAAATGCTGGAGTAACTCAACGGGACAGGCAGCATCTCTGGATAGAAGGAATGGGTGATATTTCGGGTCGAGATCCTTCTTCAGACTGAGTCGTGGGGGTGAGGGAGATACAGAGATAAGGAAGTTTGTGTGAAAATAAGACAAAGGGGGTGTAATAATCTGCCCCCTTGTTTTTGCTGCCAAGTGGATAACCTCACATTTATCTATATTATACTGCATCTGCCACGCATCTGCCCACTCACTCAACCTGTCCAGGTCACCCTGCAACCTCCTAACATCCTCTTCACAGTTCACACTGCCACCCAGCTTTGTGTCATCCGCAAACTTGCTAGTGTTGCTCCAAATTCCCTCTTCCAAATCATTAATATATATGGTAAACAGTTGCGGCCCCAGCACTCCACTCACCATTGCCTGCCATTCTGAAAAGGACCCGTTCACTCCTACTCTTTGCTTCCGGTCTGCCAACCAATTTTCTATCCACGTCAACACCCTACCCCAATACCATGTGCTCTAATTTTAGTCACCAGTCTCCCGTGTGAGACCTTATCAAAGGCTTTCTGAAAGTCTAGATACCATATATATTAATGATTTACACCGGTCACTGAAAATTGGCGTGCAGGTACAGAAGGCAGTGAATAAAGCTAATGGAATGTTGGCCTTCATAACAAGAGGATTTCAGTATAGGTTCTGCTGAGACGACATCTGGAGTATTGTGTACAGTTTTGGTCTCCTAATTTGAGGAAGGACATCCTTGTGATTGAGGCAGTGCAGCGTAGGTTCACAAGATTGATCCCTGGGATGGCGGGACTGTCATGTGAGGAAAAATTGAAAAGACTAGGCTTGTATTCACTGGAGTTTAGAAGGATGAGGGGGTATCTTATAGAAACATATAACATTATAAAAGGACTGAACAAGCTAGATGCAGGACAAATGTTCCCGATGTTGGGCGAGTCCAGAACCAGGGGCCACAGTCTTAGAATAAAGGGGAGGTCATTTAAGACTGAGGTGAGAAAAAACTTTTGCACCCAGAGAGTTGTGAATTTATGGAATTCACTGCCACAGAGGGCAGTGAAGGCCAAATCACTGGATGGATTTAAGAGAGAGTTAGATAGAGCTCTAGGGGCTAGTGGAGTCAAGGGATATGGGGAGAAGGCAGGCACGGGTTATTGATAGGGGACGATCAGCCATGATCACAATGAATGGCGGTGCTGGCTCGAAGGGCTGAATGGCCTCCTCCTGCACCTATTTTCTATGTTTCTATAATCCTGAGAAAATAAAAGTGCTGGAGTAACTCAGTGGATCAGGCAGCATCTCTGGAGAACATTTAGGCATTGCTTCGGGAGGAACCCGGCGGGGGGGGCCACCGAGAGAGCAAAGAGGGATACAATGAGGGTGGGAGGGGAGGAGGGGGGAGAAGGCAAAGAGGGATACAATGAATGTGGGAAGGGAGAAGGGGGTTGAGAATAAAGAGGGACCATCAGGACCATAATGAATACTTTAGTATCTTTGTCGGAGCCCTACACGTAGCGACTCGGCTTGTACACGCTAGCATTTAGAAGATTGAGGGGGGATCTTACAACATTCTTAAGGGGTTGGACAGGCTAGATGCAGGAAGATTATTCCCGATGTTGGGGAAGTCCAGAACTAGGGGTCACAGTTTAAGGATAAGAGGGAAGTCTTTTAGGACCGAGATGAGAAAATCATTTTTCACACATAGAGTGGTGAATCTGTGGAATTCTCTGCCACAGAAGGTAATTGAGGCCAGTTCATTGGCTATATTTAAGAGGGAGTTAGATGTGGCCCTTGTGGCTAAAGGGATCAGGGGGTATGGAGAGAAGGCAGGGATGGGATACTGAGTTGGATGATCAGCCATGATCATATTGAATGGCGGTGCAGGCTCGAAGGGCCAAATAGCCTACTCCTGCACCTATTTTCTATGTTTCTATGTTTCTATACTTTGTATACTTTGTGTATCGTATGCAAAACAATGAATTTCACTATACCCGGGGACATCTGTCAACTGCTCTACATCGGTGAGACCAAACGTAGGCTTGGCATCTGCAGTTCCCTTTGTCCAAAGAATAATGATTGCCATTTAACTACATTAGCTTCCTCCATCATCAATAGTTGCCATTTGCCATTGACTGCACCAATTACATAAATCTGATGGTGCAAAGAACAGTCAAGGATTGACCAAGATTGTGTAATATGACATTTCCTTCCTCAGTCTGTTTCCAAAATAGTATGCTGCATACTTTCACAACTCAAGATCCATTGAATTATTTTGTTCCTGACATTGCAAGATAGTCAAGGAGCTCATAAGTTCTTAAGTTATAAGTTACAAGCCTACTCCGCCATTGATTCATAGCTGCTCTATCTTTCCCACTCAACCACATTCTCCTGCCTTCTCCCCATAACTCCTGACACCCATACTAATCAAGAATCTATCTACATCTGCCTTAAAAATATCCATTGGCCTCCACAGCCTTTTGTGGCATTGAATTCCACCGATTCACCACCATCTGACCAAAGAAATTCCTCCTAATCTCCTTTCGAAAGGTTAGTCCTTTTATTCTGAGGCTATGGCCTCTTATCCTAGACTCTCCCATATCCTCTCCACACCCACTCTATCCAGACCTTTCACTATTCGGTAACGTTTCAATGAGATCCTCCTCATCCTTCTAAACTTCAGTGAGTACAGGCCCAGTGCCGTCAAATGCTCATCATATGTTAACCCAAACATTCCTGGGTTGTGATCAAAGATGAACTTAATCACTCCCCACCACATCCTTATACCATTTAATTGTGAGATTGCCCCAACAAACAATGAAATTATGCTTTAACTTTCAAGCTTATTTTGTATTCACAGGACTTGAACACACATTGACTAACATTACTGCTGCAGGGCATGACTGAAATTCTGTTTGCTTTACATTTATAATAGCAACAGAATGATCAATATTCCTGAATACTAATAAAATTGACATTATGAGTACAAAGTCAAGTGCTTAAAATTCTCAGCAGGTCACGTTGCATCTGTGGAGAGAAGAACATGGTAAGAGTCTAGAAATTCTGCAGCAGAACACACATTTTGTGCACAGTACTATCGTTTTATCAAAAGCACAATTATGCATCAGTATGTGTAGGAAGAAACTGCAGATGCTGGTTTGTACCGAAGATAGACACAAATTACTGGTGTAACTCAGCGGGACAGACAGTATCTCTGGAGAAAATGAATAGATGACGTTTTGGGTTCAGCCCTTCTTCAGACTGAGTGTCAGGGGAGAGGGAGATAGAGGAATGAAAAGGTGGCTAGATTGAACGAGTTAGCAGAGGAGGCAGTTGAGAGTTTCTGTAGCAAACCTTCTTTCATACCTCTAGTTTCCCTCTCCCTTGACTCTCAGTCTGAAGAAGGGTCTCGACCCAAAACATCACTATTATTTTTCTCCAGAGATGCTGCCTGACCCGCTGAGTTACTCCAGCATTTTGTGTCTATGCTCTCAGTATGTTGAATCTATCATTCTCTGCCTTAAAAATATCCATTGACTTGTCTCCACAGCCTTCTGTGGCAATTAATTCCACAGATTCACCCCCCTCTGACTAAAGACGTTCCTACTAACTAAAATTCTCACATAAGTGTCGCTGTCTAAACTTTGACAGATAGGTATTAATGGATTTGAACTTACTGCCGCATCTGAATATTTGCATCAGTTTGTCTTAGAGTAGACAAGTACCTACTTCAGATGATATGTTTAAGGTCATTGCAGGCAGTATTTGCAATGTGTGATACTTTCTATTGAAGACAGAAGGAATGGGTGACGTTTCGGGTCAAGACCCTTCAGACTGAAGAAGGGTCTTGACCCGAAACGGCACCCATTCCTTCTCTCCAGAGATGCTGCCTGTCCCGCTGAGTTACTCCAGCTTTTTATGCCTATCTTCTGTTTAACCCAGCATCTGCAGTTCCTCGCTATACTTCCTTTTGATTGCCCATATTGAAGGTATGCGATAAAACGGGCAGCACGGTGGCACAGTGGTAGAGTTGCTGCCTTACATCGCCAGAGACCCGGGTTCAATCCTGACTACGGGTGCTGCCTGAACGGACCTTCTCCCTGTGACCGCGTGGGTTTCCTCCGGGTGCTCCGGTTTCCACCCACATTCCAAAGACGTGCAGGTTTGTAGGTTAATTGGCTTTGGTAAAAATTGTAAATTGCCCCCAGTGTGTAGGGTGGTGCTAGTGTATAGTGGTGATCTCTGATCGACGCGGACTCAGTGGGCCGAAGGGCTTGTTTCCACTCTGTATCTCTAAAGTCTATAGAATTCCCATCACTTTGTCTAAGACCAATGAAGAAATAGAGTAGAACTTCTTTTTGAGGTCTGTTATGATCAGATTAAACTGATTCTTTGAGAATGAAGCTAATTGCTGACAATCTAGATGCTCTAGGCAGAGCGTTATCTTTATTTAAAACTTCCAAAAGAACGTGCCATCTTTTAACCAGCTTTTAAAACGTTATGCTTCCTCACAGATGATAAAGATTAGTGCCTGCATTGAATTGATTCATTGTAAAATGTGACTGATAGTCAAAACAGAAGATCAAATCTGTCATAGAATGTATGTTTGTTAAAGGAATGGGAGTTTGGTTGTGCATTAGCATCAAGCGCGCTTTCAAAATGCACAAGATTAACGCATGCTTCAAGGTGAAAGCCTAGTTTGCATTTGCTTCAAGCTTTGGAGTGAATCTCTTTGCATTGCTTGAGGATGTGGGTAGTTATTCTGTGCAAGGACTGGCTCCAACAGAATTCTGCAACCATAGCTGTTAAAGGTCGACACAACGTGCTGGGGTAACTGTGTGTCAGGCAGCATCTCCAGTGGAAAATAATAGGTAATGGTGGTGCTACGGTAGGATTGCTGCCTGACAACGTCAGAGACCCGGGTATGATCCTGATTACCAGTGCTGTCCGTACGGAGTTTGTACGTTCTCCCCGTGACCTGTGTGGGTTTTCTCTGGGAGCTCCGGTTTCCTCCCACACTCTGAAAATGTACATGTTTGTAGGCTAATTGGCTTTGGTAAAATTGGAAATTGTCCCTAGTGTGTGTAGGATAGCGTTACTCTGTGGGATCATGGACTCGGTGGGCCGAAGGGCCTGTTTCCACGCTGTATCTCTAAACTAAACTAATCTATAGGTGCTGCCTGCCCAGCTGAGTTATACCAGCACTTTGTGTCTTTCTTTGATATAATCCAGCATCTGCAGTTCTTTGTTTCTACATAGTCGCTGTTAAAGGTCACCGCTCTTCATGATGTTTATCAATAACTTGAACGATATCAGAGGAAGAACTGGAGCACCTGGCAATTAAAAATATTGATTGACACAATGTTGGTTGGGTTGGAAAGAATAAACTCTTACCTTTCTTTAAATCTACATTTTCAGATATAAATAAGTGTAACTTCAGTGTGCAGTACCAGCCAAGCATGTGTAATGCAATTGTTCAAGATCACTGAGTACAAAAAGGAGTTGAGTATTGTCGAGTATGAATCAGTGAAAACCTGTGACCAATTCTGCAGTGTTCTTGGAAAAATGCTAAAGAGTTTTATCACTCTCATTAAATACAAAACTGGCTTCAGTTTAAGTTTATTATTGCCACGGGTACCAAAGCGACATTTTGCATTGATAAAGCATTTTATCGGAATGCATCGCAGCTTGGTATGAGAACAACTCTATCCAAGAACGCAAGAAATTGCAGAATATTGCGGATGCGCTCAGACTATCACACAAACCAACCTCCCTTCCATTGACTCGATTTATACCTCAGAGTTTAGTTTAGTTTAGTTAGAGATACAGTGCAGAAACAGGCCCTTCGGCCCACCGAGTCCATGCCGACCAGCAATCCCCGTGCACTATCACTTTCCCTACACACTTGGGACAATTTACAATTTATTTTTACTGAAACCAATTAACCTACAAACCTGCATGGCTTTGGAATGTGGGCGAAACCAGAGCACCTGGGGGAAACTCATGCGGTCACGGGGAGAACATGCAAACTCCATACAGACAGCACCCGTAGTCAGGATCAACCCGGGTCTCTGGCGCCGTAAGGCATCAACTCTACTGCTGCGCCACCGTGTTTCAAGATTCGGTCCCATTCACACAATGTTTAACAATATCTGTCAGCTTCGGTCTTGGAAAATCTCACCTTTGCTTTTCTTCTTTCAAAGAGTTCAGGATTTCCAATGTGTTGGATGGAACTGCAGATGCTGGTTTCAATCGAAGATAGACACAAAATGCTGGGGTAACTCAGCAGCCTCTCTGGAGAGAAGGAATGGGTGATGTTTTGGGTCTCGACCCAGTCTGAAGAAGGGTCTCGACCCAAAACGTCACCCATTCCTTCTCTGCAGAGATGCTGCCCGTCCCGCTGAGTAACTCCAGCTTTTTTGTGTCGATCTTCAGCATTTCAAATGCCAGCCACAACATTGTTCTAACTTAAATGACACAAAATGACTTGAGGGCAAGTTTGGTTACTTTGCGATTAACTTTGACATAATTTAGGATAAATAAAATAATTGCCTAGATAAACTTGTTATTTTCGTGCTGGGATATAAATACTGATACGATGGGATCTCTTGAAAGATCTAGGCAGAAATCAAAAAGGCACATGTTCTCCCAACTGCATCAATCATGAATACTAACAGTGACAGCCAACGAACGGAAAGAGCTGAACACAATCTGACAAGTCCATAAATACAAAAATATTCTTGTCTATAATTCTCACTGAAAACGGATTTCAATGTATGAAAATTCGAGTTTTAAACTACCAAGGCGCAGAGCAAAGCTGAGAGGCGGTTCTCAGAACAGGGTCAGTGGGAGCCATTTTGCCATTTCTTCATGTCATAGCTTAGTTTAGCTTAGAAATACAGCACGGAAACAGGCCCTTTGGCCCACCGTGTCCGCACCAACCAGCGATCCCTGCACATTAACACTTACCCTACACACAATAGGGATAATACACACCAAGTATACAAACCCAAGCCAATTAACCTACAAACCTGTATACCTTAGGAGTGCGGGAGGAAACAGAGGACCTCGTAGAAAACCCGCGCGGTCATGAGGAGGACGTTCAAACTCCGTACAGACAGCACCCGGGATCGGGATTGAACCCGCGTCTCTGGCGCTACAAGCGCTGAAATGCAGCAACTCTACCGCTGCACCACCGTGACGCCCTCTAGATAATACGCTAGACTTTCCTCCATAAAGGCTTTATTTAAATATTTATGAGGGATATTCAGGAATTATTTGCAATGGAAGCTGGCAAACTGAGGTGTAAGGAACGGCACCTAAAATAGAACATCAGGGACCTGAGCTAAGGGATGTGATTGATCATTTAAATCATGCTGAGGACTCTTGGATTGTGCAACCAATGAAACAATTGATAGGAAGAGGTTGCCCCATAACTATCCCCATCCTCTACACACCCAGAGCCAGGCATGAGAGTGCAATGGACAAGGATGAATCTTATAGAGGTTATATCAGATATATGAATGAATGGTTATTAAGGGTGTCAGGGGTTATGGGGAGAAGGCAGGAGAATGGGACGGCCAAGAAATTGTGTCCCCCCCCCATGTTTTGACCAACTAGATGGACAGGAGCAAAGAGAAATCGGCAATAAAGTGGTAGAGTTACAGCTTTACAGCGGCAGAGACCCTGGTTCGATCCTGACTACGGGTGCTTGTCTGTTCTCCCCGTGACCTGCGTGGGTTTCCTCCGAGATCTTCTGTTTCCTCCCACACTCCAAAGACGTACAGGTTTGTTGGTTAATTGGATTGGTATAAATGTAAAATTGTCCCTAGTGTATGTAGTTGTAGTTTTATATGTATAATTTTACACCGATCACCGCTTGCATTAGCACTATCCTACACACTAGGGACAATTTACTTTTTCTTTACCGAAGCCAATTAACCTAATGTTTCGCTAAATTAAACGAAACTAAAGTTTCCTGCCAAAGATCGTCACATCTTGTGAATAAATAAGAATAACTCCAATTGAGTCGTAGGTCTCATTTTCATAAGCTGTTAACGCCTGAGAGGTTCCCTTGACAACCAGCATTCAATGCCAAGATGAACGTTGAATGGCAACAGAGTTACGTTTCACACTTTTCAAAACAATTTGAGGAATGAAAGAAAATGCACTCATTTGTTGACATTTGAACTCACTTTCTAATCTTACCTCGTGCTCAAGAGTTCTTTCATGTTTTCTCTCAACTTTGGCTGAGGTCGAACCTGCTGTGATGGTTGGGTGAGCTTTAAGCCTTGTGAGACAGGCCTGTGTGGCTGGCTTAGAAGATGTGAGAACCTAATTACCACAATAATAGAGGTCATTGGATCAACATTCCACAATTCAATATAAAATTTGCCTGGGGAACGAAAATCAAATATGCAAAGTGCATTTATGATGTTTGCTGCTGAGCTTTGGGGAGGTATAGCAAACAATGTTCCCATTCAATACCAAGTTCAGATACAGTCCTAGTTGTTTCTGGTATCTCAGTTTATTATTGGCAATTATTAAAAGACACTTGGACAGGTACATGGATTTGAAAGGTTTAGAAGGATATCGGCCAAGTGGGTAAATGGGCCTAGATGGGCCATTTTGGTCACCATGGATAAGTTGGGCCGAAGGGCCTGTTTCCCCTGTTGTATGACTATGACCCTATGACCTCCACCCGATTTGATTTAGTAGTTGAAGAGGATTAAGTAGTTGAAGAGGATTGCATTACTAGGCCATGACAACATGCTTGAGCACAGTAGTTATTTATTTCAATAACCAACCTGACCTCCCGGTGGCTCAACACTTCAACTCCCCCTCCCACTCCGTATCCGACCTCTCTGTCCTGGTTCTCCTTCATGGCCAGAGCGAGCAACACCGGAAATTGGAGGAACAGCATCTCATATTCCGCTTGGGGAGTCTGCATCCTGGGGGCATGAACATTGAATTCTCCCAATTTTGTTAGTCCTTGCTGTCTCCTCCCCTTCCTCAGCCCTCCTGCTGTCTCCTCCCATCCCCCAGCCTTCGAGCTCCTCCTCCTTTTTCCTTTCTTCTCCCCGCCCCCCCCCCCCCACCTCTGATCAGTCTGAAGAAGGGTTTCGGCCCGAAACGTTGCCTTTTTCCTTCGCTCCATAGATGCTGCTGCACCCGCTGAGTTTCTCCAGCTTTTTTGTGTACCACCAGTTATTTATTTCATTTGAGTTGAAATATATTTATGGAAAATAAACAGCTTCATTGGTGAATCCACTAAATATAGAACATAGGAAAGTAAAGCACAGGAATAGTCCCTTTGGCTCACAATCCCTATGCTAAACAAGATGCCAATCTCATCGTTGTCGCTCCATTTGCTGGATCTCCGTGTGCCTTCCTAAAAACCTCTTAAATGCCGCAATCACATCTGCCAACACCACCATTCTTGACAATGCATTTGGGGCATCCATCAAATTCTTATTCAGACGTTTTCCCTGTATATCTCCTTTAAACTTTGTCCCTTTTACCTTAAAGCTCAGCTCTCCAGTCTGCAATTTCCATCCTGGAAATAAAGTTTTGAACGTCTATAATTCAGGGGTGTACAGTGGTGCAGCAGTTGAGTTGCTGACTTATGGGCCTGAAACCTTTCGGCTACCTGCTGCGACTATGACGGGCCGAAAAAAATCGCATAAGTGGGACAGGCCCATTACAGCTCCTGTGACTCGGGTTTGTTCCTGACTACGGGTGCTGTCTGTACAGTATTGGTACGTCCTCCCTATGACCGCGTGGGTTTCTTCCAGGTGCTCCGGTTTCCTCCCACACACACTCCGAAGACGTACAAGTTTGCAGGATGATCGGCGTCTGCAAACTGTAAATTGCCCCTAGTGTGTAGGATATCGTTAGCCTCGACTTGAAATGTCATCTTTTCTCCAGAGATGCTACCTGACCCGCTGAGTTACTCCAGCATTTTGTGTCTATCTTCGGTGTAAACCAGCATCTGCAGTTCCTTCCTACATAATTTCACTGTACACTTGATAATAAAGAACCATTGAACCATTGAGCTATTGTAGCTCATCCACATCAGATCATTTGCAAGCCCAGCACCAGATACCTGGATAGACATTCTATTCCAAGATCTCACACAAGCCTTTATCAATGTGGGAAATATAAAAGTTTCAAATCTTCACAAAAGTGTTTTCAACAGGAATCAAAAGCTGTTTCCTTGCATTCATCTATAACAAAAACACCAGTAGCTTTCTAAAATTACCCTGCTTCTGGAATAGACACAAAATGCTGGAGTAACACAGCGGGACAGGCAACATCTCTGGCGAGAAGGAATGGGTGACGTTTCAGGTCGAGACCCTTCTTCAGACTGATGCAGACTGTTTCTGGGATGTTGTGGGAATTTAGTGAAGCATAAAACCAGCAACTTGATGCGGCGCCCTGTAACATTTGTTACTGTGATGCAAACCCACTGGAGAATGTGCCAGGGACCCCGGTTCGATCCCGACTATGGGTGCTTAGTTTAGAGATACAGTGCGGAATCAGGCCCTTCAGCTCACCGAGTTCCCATCGACCGGCGATCCCCGCACATTAAAACTTATCCTACACACACGAGGGGCAATTGTTACATTTAAACCAAGCCAATTAACCTGTACGTTTTTGGAGTGTAGGAGGAAACCGAAGATCTCGGAAAAAACCCACGAAGGTCATGGGGAGAACGTACAAACTCCGAACGGGTAGTCAGCCAGCACCCTGTAGTCAGGATCAAACCCGGGTTTCTGGTGCTGTAATGTAAGCGCTGTAAGGCAGCAACTCTACCGCTGCTCCACCGTGCCAAACGCACGGGTGCTGTCGGTGCGGAGTTTGTATGATCTTCCCGTGACCCGCGTGGGTTTTTCATTAATGTACTTTAAAGGCATTTCAGTTGTCAAAATCTGCATGCCTACTTGACAGCCTGGAATCTGAGCTGAGCATGTTACCATGCTTCTCCTCAGCTCATTAACAAACAAATGTATTCCAGCACTCAGTGTATAATCAGAAAGCTAATTATTCTCAGCAGCCTTTTAATGATAGGGTCCAAATTTAATAATAGATTGCAAATATGACCATGATCTTGAATTTGATACATTTTTAAAGTAGGCAGTATGCAAAATATCCAGATTCAGGGACAGTTTCTTCCCAGCTGTTATCAGGCAACTGAACCATCCTGGCCTGTATCTCTGAAGTCTAAAGTCTTAAGTCAGAGTGTTTTTACATAGTGAGTTTGATATGGGTGTTGGTTGGAAGAGTCTGGATTGTGAATCCCCAAAAGCTAACATGCAAACGTAACAGGCAATTAGGAACAAAACTGAGGTTGGCTTTTGTTGCAAGAAGAATTGTATGTAATCAAGTAGAAAACGTGTTCAACTAACGTTTAACAGATTGATTCTTAGAATGGGGGAAATTGCTCTGAGGAAAAAGAAACTGGGGCTAAAGTTCCATAGAAACATGAAAGCCCTTTCAATTAAATAAAGAGAGTTGTTACAGGGCTTAGCAGGACAATGAGGGATACAGTTTACACTGGTTGTTCAGGGTTTTGGTTCAATTGACTTCGGTAAAATTGTAAAATTGTCGCTGGTGTGTAGGATCGTGTTAGTGTATGGGGTGATCGTCATGGACTCGGTGGGACAAAGGACTTGTTTCTGTGCTCTACGTCTAAAGTCTAAAGTCTGATGTCTAAAGTCAGAGTGTTTTTTCACAGTGAGTTTGATATGATTGTTGTCTTGAAGAAGCTGGGTTATGAATCCCCATAATCTCAAAATAAGGGGTTTGCCACTCTGAACTACGATGAGAATAAATGTCTTCACACAAGGGATGGTGAATCTTTGGAATTTTCAACCCGGTATGGCTGTGGAGGCTCAGTCGTGAAGTAAATAAATCCAGAGATTGTTGGATATTAAGGAAATTAAGGGTAGTAAAGAAAATGTGTGCAAATCAGTGGAGGCTGGTTGGCTTGCAAAAAAAGCTTTTCACTGTACCTCAGTGCAAGTGACAATAAACTAAATGAACTGAGGTGCTGAGGTAAAACATTAGCCCTGATCTCAGTTGAGCAGGCACAAGGGTTTGAATGATGTCTGAAGAAGGGTTTCGGCCCGAAACGTTACCCATTTCCTTCGCTCCATAGATGCTGCTGCACCCGCTGAGTTACTCCAGCATTTTGAGTCTATCTTCGGTTTAAACCAGCATCTGCAGTACCTTCCTACACACTCCTCTCATTTCATATGTTCTTCCTTTCTTTCCACCGTTGGTGTGGACCTGGGCCAGCAGTGGCATCTTGCACACTTCCACCTGATTTGCCATTTGGCCAGGCACAGCATCAGCCAAGTCCGGGTGGAAATCAAAGGAGCATCTGTCTTGTAATTCGTGAGTAAATAAGGATGCAGATGGGGTTAGATAGCTTTGCTGCTAATTGTACATGTGAAGTTGTTGGGTATGTTTATCTGCCTTTTTCTTTAACTTATGACAGTGGAAAGCTTGTGAGAGGTCTGCATTTGAGTCCCTTAGTGCAGAGCACGCAGCCTCCAACATACCCCTTTAGCTACAGTCATTAGATTGCTGGTCCAGGTCAGTTTCTGGTCATAGTCATAGCGTGGAAACAGGCCCTACAGCCCAACTTGCCCACACCGGTCAACATCTACACTAGTCCCACCTGCACACATTGGGCCCATATCCCTCCAAATCTGTCCTACCCATGTACCTGTCTAACTGTTTCTTCAAGGTTGGGATAGTCTCAGCCTCAACTACCTCCTCTGGCAGCACATTCCATTCACCCACCATCCTTTGAGCGAAAGGGACACCTTTAGTCCCGAGTTAATTCCCAGGATGGTGTGGGTGGGACACTGGATAACGCATTAAATGCCAAAGGAAATATTTCTGGTCACTGCCAGGTACTTGTGAGACTCAATGGTAACTTGTGAAGGAGAGAGGAGATGATCATCAAGCAGACAATCCCCATAGGACAACCATCTTAAGGTTTGGCCAGTTGATACCCAAGAGTTGTTCTGATTTTATGGTGCTCATGGTGAATTTCCAACCAGGATTCATGAATGCCACACTATCACATGACAACAACATTATGTAATACTGAATCACAGATGTCAGATTGTGGGACACAAGAATGTAGAGTTTCTGTCATGTCTCATAACAATGATGTATTAACACACTGGCTTTATATACACAGCCCAATGTGTTAAGATACTGTGTAGGAAGGAACTGCAGGTGCTGGTTTAAACCGAAGACTGACACAAAAGCTGGAGTAACTTAGCGGGTCATAGGGAGAAAATAAATAGGTGATGTTTTTGGGTTGAGGCCTTTCTTCAGACTGAGAGTCTGAGGAAATGGAAACGAGAGATATAGACGGTGATGTAGAGAGATATTGAACAAATGAATGCAGGATATGCAAAAGAGTAACGCTGATAAAGGAAACAGGCCATTGTTAGCTGTGAGCTAGGTGAAAATGAGTTACTAACAATGAAACTCACCAGGACAATTTTGAAACTGGTACAACGACTAAGATGGGGGATGCAAGGGTTACCTGAAGTTAGATAAATCAATATTCATACTGTTAACTTGATATATATATATATCGTTACCAGTATGAATATATATATATATATATATATATATATATATGAGCACATTGGGCTATGGATATGCACATAAAACATAGAAAATTGGTCCAAACAGCAGAAGCAAAGCTATGCCTATAGCATTTTTTCAATTTTGTTTATATATAGAGGAGTACAGCACAGGAACAGCCCTTTCTTGTAGTACTACGACACAGTGGTGCAGCGGTAGAGTTGCGGCCTTACGATGCCAGAGACCCGGATTCAATCCAGACCACGGGTGCTGTCTGTATGGAATTTGTATGTCCTCCCTGTGAACTGCGTGGGTTTTCTCCGGGATTGTCCAGTTTCCTCCCACATTCCAGGTTTGTAGGTTCATTGGCTTCGGTAAAATTGTAAATTGTAAATTGTCCCTTGTGTGTGTAGGATAGTGTTAGTGTGCATGGATCGAGGGGCAGGGCAGGCTTGGTGGCTTGAAGGGCCTGTTTCTACGGTGTATCTCTAAACCAAACTAAACTAAACTACTACAAGTCTCCTTCTAGCTCCAAGCAAAACCATCCAGTGTTGTCCTATGTTGTTCCCAGTGGCTCTATAACCACTGAGATCTTCAACTGTGTTGGCAGAGTCATACAGATGTGAGTGCACATCTGGGCCTTTGAGAACTACAGGAGCCAGAGCCCAGTCACTACTTAGTCTGAGAACATCAGCTTCAGATATCAGCACAGATATATGGAAGAGGAAGCATTGTTACGTTGCCTCGGCAAGGCCACTAGCATAATCAAGGACCCTGGCTCTCAGTCTAATGAAGGGCCTCGACCCGAAATGTCAGCTATTCCTTCTTTTTCCAGAGATGCTGCACACACTAGGGACAATTTACAATTATATCGAGCCAATTAACCTACAAACCTATACATCTTTGGAGTGTGGAGGAGACCGGAGCTCCAAGAGAAAAACCACGCAGGTCAGGGGGAGAACTTACAAACTCCGTACAGATAAGCACTCGTAGTCAGGATCGAACCCAGGTCTCTGGTGGTCTAAGGCATCAACTCTATCACTGCGCCACCGTGCCGCACAGCTATTAAAGATTTTCTCTGGAATGTCAGAGGTTGAAGGGAGACTTGATGGACGTTTAACTTGGCCATGAAGCCCAATGTGTTAATACATCATTGTTATGAGAATTGTCAGAAACTTTACATTCTTTATTTGCTTGTGTCCCACACTCTGATCTCTGTGATTTAGTGCTACATGGTGTCGTTGACTTGTGATGGTGTGGCGTTCATGAATCCTGGTTGAAATTCAGCAAATACAAAATGCTGGAATAACTCAGCGAGTCAGGCAGCGTCTCTGGAGAAAAGGAATAGGTGGGACGTTGAAATTCACCATAAAATCAAAACATCTCTTGGCTATCAACTGGCTAATCCCCATCCTGAGAAGACCTGAAAGAACCCCACAGAAATTATAACTATTCTGAATTTAAAAAAAATGTTTTTTGAGTCAAGTACATTTCTGACACAACTTCATATTTGGAACGGGAAATTTATGAGACCTTTAAACATTTCCTTATCACCATGTTCTTCACATAAATCAAAGCCCTAACCTTTCCATTTCATGCATAACATTTATAGAAAACACAATGGCTGAACTCAAACATAAAAAAAACTCCAGCCAAATTAATTAACATGAAAATGAACATACCGATGATTTGTCATGACAACTATATAGAGATTATTATGATTATTCACTATGTATGAGTTCCTGCCTTGTCAGGTTAAACAGTGGGCTCATTAATTAAAGCAAGTTAGTTCGGTTACCCTACAACATTTTAAGATACTTTGCAACTTAAACGTTAAACAAAGGAGGACCCGGCGTGGGGGGATGGCCGTGAGGGGGGGGAGGTAGGAGAACAAAGGATGACCTGGTGTGGGGGTACTATCGAGAGGGAGGGGGAGGTGGGAGGGGAGGAGGGAGAACAAAGGAGGACTTGGAGCGGGATACTTTGTAACTTTGTTGGTGCTCTTTATGTGGCGACTCTTTGCATACCTTGTGTATGCAAAATAACAAATTTCAATGTGACTTTTCATTCATTCATTCATTTATTCATTCATTCATTCATTCATTCATTCATTCATTCATTCATTCATTCATTCATTCAAATGTAACTGGGGGGGGGGGGGTGGGGTGAGATAATAAATCATGGAAAATGTAATAAAATTGGGCGGATTTGCAATAGGTTTAAAACAAGAGCTTACATGTGGAGAAGCCCTCCACATGGAGAGCTTACATGTGGAGGGGAAAATAGGTCAGCATAGTGAAGGTAACTTACAGGCAATGTTAGGAGAGGCAACAAATAGATTAAGGAGGTGTTTAGATTACAAGGCACAGCTTGCTGGAGTAAAGATCAACAGAGGAGGTTGCAAACCAGGCTGAGGGCAATAAGACTGATCAGGAAATAAGAGAAGCCACTATATTGCTACCATTTGTCAGACAAATGGGAGAATGTTTCTCTAAATAAGCAAAAAGAATTGTGCAGTGCAGTGCATATGTGACAATAAAGAGCCGTTGGTCGAATATGGGACGAGTTAGAGTTAATGAAAATTTGGGGTGAATATAATTTTGGGGTAAAAACAATGAGAATTTGGGGTAAATAAACTCTGGAGTTAGTATAAATGGATGGTCGCCTTACTACTTCCGAGGATGAAATTATTGTCCTACCAACAGCATTTTCATAGAGTCATAGTAACTTACAGCGTGTAAACAGGCCCTCCGGACCAACTTGCCCAACTTGCTCCGGACCAACTCCGGCCAACATGTCCCATCTACACTAGTCCCACCAATCTGCAATTGGCCTATATCCCTCTCAACCTGTCCTATCCATGTGCCTGTCTAAATGTTTCTTAAACATTGCGCTGGTCCTTGCCTCAATTACCTCCTCTGGCAGCTTATACCATACACCAACCACCCTCTGTGAAAAAGATACCCCTCAGATTTTTATTAAATCTTTCCCCCCTCACCTTAAACCTTTGTCCTCTGGTTCTTGATTCCCCTACTCTGGACAAGAGGCTGTGCGTCTACCTGATCTATTCCTCACAATTTTTTTATACACCTCGATAAGATCACCCCTCATCCTCCAGCACTCCAAGGAATAGAGTCCTAGCTTGCTCAACCTCTCACCATAGTTCAGGCCCTATGGTCCTGGCAACATCCTCGTAAATCTTCCTTGTACCCTTTCCAGCTTGACAACATCTTTCCTATAATATGGTGCCCAAAATTGACCACAATACTCTAAATGTGGCCTCACCAACGTCTTATACAATTGTAACATGACCTCCCAACATTTATACTCAATGCTGTGACTGATGAAGGCCAATGTGCCAAAAGCCTTTTTGACTACCCCATCTACCTGTGATGCCTCTTTCAACGAACGATGTACCCGTACTCATAAATCCCTCTGTTCTACCATACTCACCAGAGGCCTACCATTCACTGTGTAGCTCCTGCCCTTGTTAGTGCTCCAAAAATGCAATGCCCACCTGCCCAACCGATCAAGATCTTGTTGCAATTTTTGACATCCATCTTCACTATCTACAATACCACCCACTTTTGTGTCATCAGCAAACTTACTAACCATGCCCATCCAAACCATTGATATAGATGTCAAACAGAAATGGGCCTAGAACCAAACCCTGCGACACACCACTAGTCACAGGCCTCTAGGCCGAAAAGCAATCTTCCACCATCATTGAGAGATACAGTAGAGAAACAGGCCCTCCAGCCCACCACCTCTTGCGCTAACCATCGGCCATCCATTGATACTAATCCTACATTAATCTCAATTACTGATTCTCCCCAAATTTGACATTAAATTAAGTGGTTGCTAAATGTGTTTTGTAAAGAATCAGTCCTTTTGCTTGTCTGGTATTCTGATTTGCTCATATTTTCCCAGGACATAGAAGGAACCCATTCAGCCCGATTCTATGGCAACTCTAAGAATAATCCTAATCAAGCCCATTCCTCACTTATTCCCTGTAAACTAGTCTCCCTTACATCCCCATCAACTTCACCCTGAGGCTGCTGGAGATGTCAGACACGAGGATCAAGGGCTGGTAGGATAATATGGCCCCATGAAACAATTATCAATCAAGGGCAGCACGGGTGGTGCGGTGGTACAGTTGCTGCCTTACAGCGCCAGAGACCCAGGTTCAATCCTGACCATGAGTTGTGCCTGTATGGAGTTTGCACCTTCTCCCTGTGACCCCATGGGTTTTCACCGGGTGCTCCGGTTTCCTCCCACACCCCAAAGTCACACAGGTTTGTAGTTCAATTGGTTTCACTAAAAATTATCCCTAGAGTGTAGGATAGTGGCAAGTCTACAGGAATCGCAGATCGGCCTGGACTCTAAACTAATCTAAACTACAATGAAGGAAATAATTCACAAACTCCCAAAATGCTGTGTAAAAGTGCACGTATTTTATGCTTTCAGCATCAACCTTACCACAGTAATTAACGGAATTGGACAGTTTCCAGATTAGAGCAGATTGTACCGTGCATTTGATGAGCCAAATGCTTTGATCATTTCTCAAATCCTCAGTGAACACACTCTAAATTTGAGTTACTTTGTGACATTCGAAGATTATAGGGAGCCCTGTTCCAAAATATCTCTGAAGTGTACAACAGTTACAAAAGAAAGTAAAAGAGGTATTGACTCTTTAGTCAGGGGGTAGTTAATCTGTGGAACTCATTGCCACAGAGGGCTGTGAAGGCCGTCAGTGGATATTTTTAAGGCAGAGATTGACAAATTCTTGATCAGAACGGGTGTCATGGGTTATGGGGAGAAGGCAGGAAAATGGGATTAGGAGGTAGAGATCAGCCATGAGTGAATGGCGGAGTGGAATTGATGGACCGAATAGCCTAATCCTGCTCCTATAACTTGTGATCTTGCAGAAGTTAAAATAAATTAGTTCTGCTGAGAAATAACTTCTTCTTAGATTGTTGCAAGCAATCAGGAATGACCTTTACTCTGCTTTTGTGTACTCTGAGATGGCTGCTGAGGCCAATGTAAAAACTAGAGATGTTTAGAGAGCTCGGAAAAATGCTGAAAAGCAGGACCTCCAGGGTTGTTATCTCCGGTTTGCTTCCAGTTCCTCGTGCTGGCGAGAGCAGGAACAGGGAGATACGAAACCTGAACGTGTGGCTGAGGAACTGGTGCACGAGGCAGGGATTTAGATTCTTAGATCACTGGGATCTGTTTTGGGGTAAGGGGGAACTATACAAAAGGGACGGATTGCATCTTAACAGGTGGGGGACCAGCATTCTGGCAGGCAGGTTTGCCACTGCTACACGGGTGGTTTTAAACTGAATAAGGGGGGTGGGGTGTCGAATGGGATAGTTGAGGATGGAGTTAAAGGGAAAGGGTTTCTTAAATGTGTGAGCGTAGAGACAGAGGGGTGTAAAATGAGGGTAGAAGCAATAGGTAGCAAGGTAAAATGTGGCAGGCAGATAAATCCAGGGCAAAAATCAAAAAGGGCAACTTTTCAACATAATAGTATAAGGGGTAAGAGTGTTGTAAAAACAAGCCTGAAGGCTTTGTGTCTCAATGCAAGGAGCATTCATAATAAGGTGGATGAGTTGAATGTGCAGATAGCTATTAATGACTATGATATAGTTGGGATCATGGAGACATGGCTCCAGGGTGACCAAGGCTGGGAGCTGAACATCCAGGGATATTCAATATTCAGGAGGGATAGACAGAAAGGGAAAGGAGGTGGGGTAGTGTTGCTGGTTAGAGAGCAGATTAACGCAATAGAAAGGAAGGATATTAGCTTGGAGGATGTGGAATCGATATGGGTAGAGCTGCGAAACACTAAGGGGCAGAAAACGCTAGTGGGAGTTGTGTACAGGCCACCTAACAGTAGTAGCGGAGTTGGGGATGGCATCAAACAGGAAATTAGAAATGCGTGTGACAAAGGTAAAACAGTTATAATGGGTGACTTCAATCTACATATAGATTGGGTGAATCAAATTGGCAAGGGTGCTGAAGAAGAGGATTTCTTGGAATGTATGCGGGATAGTTTTCTAAACCAACATGTAGAGGAACCAACGAGAGAGCAGGCTATTCTAGATTGGGTATTGAGTAATGAGGAAGGGTTAGTTAGCAGTCTTGTTGTGCGTGGCCCCTTGGGCAAAAGTGACCATAATATGGTTGAGTTCTTCATTAGGATGGAGAGTGACATTGTTAAGTCAGAAACAAGGGTCCTGAACTTAAAGAAAGGTAACTTTGAGGGTATGAGACGTGAATTGGCCAAGATAGACTGGCAATTGATTCTTAATGGGTTGACGGTGGATATGCAATGGAAGGCATTTAAAGACTGCATGGATGAACTACAACAATTGTTCATCCCAGTTTGGCAAAAAAATAAATCAGGGAAGGTAGTGCATCCATGGATAACAAGGGAAATCTGGGATAGTATCAAAACAAAAGATGAAGCGTACAAATTACCCAGAAAAAGCAGCCTACCAGAGGACTGGGAGAAATTCAGAGTCCAGCAGAGGAGGACAAAGGGCTTAATTAGGAAAGGGAAAATAGATTATGAAAGAAAACTGGCGGGGAACATAAAAACTGACTGCAAAAGCTTTTATAGATATGTGAAGAGAAAAAGATTAGTTAAAACAAATGTAGGTCCCTTGCAGTCAGAAACAGGTGAATTGATCATGGAGAACAAGGACATGGCAGACCAATTGAATAACTACTTTGGTTCTGTCTTCACTAAGGAAGACATAAATAATCTGCCGGAAATAGCAGGGGACCGGGGGTCAAATGAGATGGAGGAACTGAGTGAAATCCAGGTTAGCCGGGAAGTGGTGTTAGGTAAATTGAATGGATTAAAGGCCGATAAATCTTCAGGGCCAGATAGGCTGCATCCCAGAGTACTTAAGGAAGTAGCCCCAGAAATAGTGGATGCATTAGTGATAATTTTTCAATACTCTTTAGATTCTGGAGTAGTCCCTGAGGATTGGAGGGTAGCTAATGTAACCCCATTTTTTAAAAAGGGAGGGAGAGAGAAAACGGGGAATTACAGACCAGTTAGTCTAACGTCGGTAGTGGGGAAATTGCTAGAATCAGTTATTAAAGATGGGATAGCAGCACATTTGGAAAGTGGTGAAATCATTGGACAAAGTCAGCATGGATTTATGAAAGGTAAATCATGTCTGACGAATCTTATAGAATTTTTTGAGGATGTAACTAGTAGAGTGGATAAGGGAGAACCAGTGCATGTGTTATATCTGGACTTTCAGAAGGCTTTCGACAAGGTCCCACATAAGAGATTAGTATACAAACTTAAAGCACACCGTATTGGGGGTTCAGTATTGATGTGGATAGAGAACTGGCTGGCAGACAGGAAGCAAAGAGTAGGAGTAAACGGGTCCTTTTCACAATGGCAGGCAGTGACTAGTGGGGTACCGCAAGGCTCAGTGCTGGGACTCCAGCTATTTACGATATATATTAATGATTTGGATGAGGGAATTGAATGCAACATCTCCAAGTTTGCGGATGACACGAAGCTGGGGGCAGTGTTAGCTGTGAGGAGGATGCTAGGAGGCTGCAAGGTGACTTGGATAGGCTGGGTGAGTGGGCAAATGCATGGCAGGGGCAGTATAATGTGGATAAATGTGAGGTTATCCACTTTGGTGGCATAATACAGGAAAGTAGACTATTATCTGAATGGTGGCCGATTAGGAAAGGGGGAGATGCAACGAGACCTGGGTGTCATGGTACACCAGTCATTAAAAGTAGGCATGCAGGTGCAGCAGGCAGTGAAGAAGGCGAATGGTATGTTAGCATTCATAGCAAAAGGATTTGAGTATAGGAGCAGGGAGGTTCTACTGCAGTTGTACAGGGTCTTGGTGAGACCACACCTGGAGTATTGCGTACAGTTTTGTCCTAATCTGAGGAAAGACATTCTTGCCATAGAGGGAGTACAGAGAAGGTTCACCAGACAGATTCCTGGGATGTCAGGACTTTCATATGAAGAAAGACTGGATAGACTCGGTTTGCCCTCGCTAGAATTTAGAAGATTAAGGGGGGATCTTATAGAAACTTACAAAATTCTTAGGGGGTTGGACAGGCTAGATGCAGGAAGATTGTTTCCGATGTTGGGGAAGTCCAGAACAAGGGGTCACAGTCTAAGGATAAGGGGGAAATCTTTTAGGACCGAGATGAGGAAAACATTTTTCACACAGAGAGTGGTGAATCTCTGGAATTCTCTGCCACAGAAGGTAGTTGAGGCCAGTTCGTTGGCTATATTTAAGAGGGAGTTAGATGTGGCCCTTGTGGCTAAAGGGATCAGGTGGTATGGAGAGAAGGCAGGTACAGGATACTGAGTTGGATGATCAGCCATGATCATATTGAATGGCGGTGCAGGCTTGAAGGGCCGAATGGCCTACTCCTGCACCTATTTTCTATGTTTCTATGTTTCTATGTTTTTCCACAAAAG
Source organism: Amblyraja radiata (assembly GCF_010909765.2). Lineage (NCBI taxonomy): Eukaryota > Metazoa > Chordata > Chondrichthyes > Rajiformes > Rajidae > Amblyraja > Amblyraja radiata. Next base: position 12,973,597 of record NC_045966.1, on the reverse strand, counting down.
GTCAGGTTGTGACTGCCCTGCCTATAATCTTTGAATGTCACAAAGTATCTCATAAGATGGTCGGCATCTACTGCCACTTCCCAGAATCTTCGTGTGCTCATGGTCTTGAGGTTCTCAATCCAATCCCAAATGCTTCTTCTCCACTTTGAACGGACGTGAACGAGAGATTGCCAGCAATTAGTGGAGTTCTTGCATAATTTCTAGGAGGTTTTGAGCACATCCTTGAATCCTCCGTCTCTCTGCTTGGTAATCACGTTCCATGTGGGAGCATGGAACAGCATTCCAATTTCAGGAGTCTGGTGCAGGCATGGCAACGATTGTCTCTTTCTCATCTCCAGCCTTTGTCCACGCATCTGCCAATCAAACCGCCTCCCTCACCTGCATCTATCTATCACATGCAAACTGGAGGAATAGTACCCTGCCTCTCCTCTCTTCCAGCTTCACCACCTCTCCCCCACAATCAGTCTGAGGCAGGTTCCCCGACCCAAAACGTCACCTATCCATGTCCTCCAGGTATGCTGCCTGACATGCTGAGTTACTCCAACACTTTTTTAGTTTAGTTTGGTTTAGTTTAGAGATACAGAGTGGAAACAGGCCCTTCAGCCCACCGAGTCCGTGCCAAATAAGCGCTCCAGGTACACTGGCACTATCCTGCACACTAGGGATAATTTACAACTTTACCAAAGCCAATTAACCTACAATATGGAGAGTGGGAAGAAACTGGAGCACCCGGAGAAAACCCATGCGGTGACGGGGAGAACGTACAAACTCCACACAGACAGCACCCGTATTCAGGTTCAAACCCGGGTCTCCGGCGCGGTAAAGCAGCAACTCCATCGCTGCTCCACTTTGCCGCCCACTTTGTGTCTGTTTTTGTAAACCAGCATCTGCATCTCCTTGTTTCTCCATCTACCACGTGCCAGGCTTCACCTTGACACCAACTCTTTTTCATTCTCCCCATCCCACCACAATCAGGCTGAAGAAGGGTCCTGACCTAAAACGCCACCTATCCATTTTTCCCCACAGATGCTGCCTGACCTACTGAGTTACACCAGAACTTTGTGTTTTACTCAAGATACTAGCATCTGCAGTTCCTTGTGTCTCCATGCCAACAATGTAACCTCTCTAATGGGGAGACCAAACAGTGGCATGTTAGCCTGGGAGAGCACACTGATAGTGTGCATATTGCACAGTGATCGGAAGGATTTTATTGAGGTAGCAATGGTGGTATCTTTCCAGTGCCTTGTTGTTTATTATGGTATCTATTGAGAACTATGTTTACATACCTATTGTGCTGCTGCAAGAGTAAGAATTTTACAACTTATTAACACCTAGCCCACTGCCAACAATGGACACTTTCCTTGATCATCATTACCCTTTTGCATATCTTTCATTGCTTATGTTCTACATCTCTCTTTATCACTGTCCATATCTCTCATTTCCCTTTCCCCTGACTCTCAGTCTGCAGGGTCTCGACCTGAAATGTCACCCATCCCTTTTCTCCACAGATGCTGACTGTCCCGTTGAGTTACTCCAGCTTTTCGTGCCTGTATAAGAATTTTCATGTTGTGTTTTGAGACGTATGGCAACAAAACACTCTTAACTCTGCTTTAGGTAGTCTAGACCAGAAATCATATCCAAGAGAAGATTACACGGGATTAGATCTGACAGGGCAAAGCTAACAAAAAAAAAACAAGGATTTCAGGAAAGGAGAAATTAATAATGCATGCAAATATGTGAAATACTCTCTCACACAAATTTGAACCACTCTAACATTGCATCTCTTAACACAACCATAGATTCTTGAATACCTTATGTCAGATTAACCAAACTACTGCTTTACAAACCTGTTTCAACAGATGAGTCAATTATTGGCATTGGGGGGGTCACGGTGACACGGCGGTGTAGTTGATGCCTTACAGCGCCAGAGACCCGGGTTCGATTCTGACTCCGATTCGGTGCTGTCTGTATAGAGTTAGGATGGTCTCCTCATGACCACGTGGGTTTTCTCTGGATGCTCTGGTTTCCTCCCACACTCCAAAGATGCACAGGTTTTTAGGTTAATTGGCTTTGGTAAAAAGTTATAAATTGGGTTATAATGTGTGTAGGATAATGCTAGTGTATGAGGATCGCTGATCGGAGCTGACTCGGTGGGCTGAAGGGCTTGTTTCCACGCCGTATCTCTAAATCTAAAACTAAAACAATTTTTGATTGATACTTCATTATCACATACTGCCAACAAACTATTCACACAGATATCAGCGTCTTTAATTCAAATGGTCCAAACCTTTGTCATTTATAGTCATAAAGTGATACAGTGTGGAAACATTCCTTTCGGCCTAACATACTCACACCGGCCAACATGTCCCAGCTGTACTAATCCCACCTGCCCACATTTAGCCCATATCCCTCCAAACCTGCCCTACCCCCTAGTTCTTACCTTTCACCCCATCGCAAACAACACATAATCCTCTGACATTTTCACCATCTCCAACAGGATACCATCACTAATCACCTCTTTCCGCCTTCCACAGAGACCATTCAATCCGCAACTCCCTGGTTAACTAATTCCTTCCCAAACAAACCACCCCCTCCCCAGGTACCTTCCCCTGCAAGCGGAGAAGATGCAACACCTGTCCCTATACCTCCTCCCTCGACTCTGTATAGAGACCCTGACACTCCTTTCAGGTTAGGCAGAGGTTGACTTGCACCTCCTCCAACCTGATCTCAAACCATGTTCTCGGGGTATCTAAATCTAAATTTTATTAGTTATTTAAGTTATGACATCGGATGGAAACTGCATACCAAATCTCGTTGCGCTTATGTGCAATGACAATAAAAGATATTATTATTATTATTATTATTATTATTATTATTATTGTTCAAGCGCTTTTGATTGCAACATGCGCCTTAATTTAGTTCAACAAAGAAACTGACAAGTTACTAAAGAACTTTCGTAACTTGTCAGTTTCTTTGTTGAACTAAATTAAGGCGCATGTTGCAATCAAAAGCGCTTGAACTAATAATAATAATAATAACGTAGACCAAACGTAGACTGGGCGATCGTTTCGCTGAACACCTTTGCTCAGCCTGCCTATACCAACCTGATCTCCTGGTTGCTGGACACTTTAATTCCACTTCCCATTCCTACACAGATCTTTCTGTTCTAGGTCCCCTTCATTGTCAGAGTGAGGCTAAACGCAAATTGGAGGAACAGCATCTCAGATTTTGCTTGGGCAGCTTACAAACCAGTGGTATGAATATTGTTTTCCCTAACTTCAAGTAACCCTGGCATTCCCTCTCTCTCCATCCCTCCTCCACACAAGTCGCACCAGCTTCTCGTTTTCACTCCACAAACAGCTAACAATGGCCTGTTTCATTTATCATTGTTACTTTTGCATATCTTTCATTCATTGTTCTATATCTCTCTACATTATCGTCTATATCTCTCGTTTCCCTTTCCCATGACTTTGTCTGAAAAGGGGTCTCGACCCGAAATGTCACCCATCCCTTCTCTCCAGAGATGCTGCCTGTCCCGCTGAGTTCCTCCAGCTTTTTGTCTCTATCTTCTATCCATGTACCTGCCTAACTGTTTCTCACGTGCTAGGATAGTCCCTGCCTCAACTGCCTCCTCTGGCAGCTTGTTCCATACACCCACCACCCTTTGAGTGAAAAAGTTGCCCCTCAGATTCCTATTAAATCTTTTCCCCTTAAACTTATGTCCTCTGGTCCTCGATTCACCTACTCTGGGCAAGAGACTCTACATCTACCCGATCTATTCCTCTCAGGCTACGTGAGGTATTGGCTCTATTCAATCTATAGTAGCAGTTGAGTGGATACATTTTTGGATTACCATTCTGATGTCCCACACCATTAATCCAACATTCAAATTGTAACAATCGACCTGGGGAATTTAAGTTCAACTAATTGAATAAGTTGGCATGTATAGTGGTAATTATGAAACCACAGGGTCATTAAAAAATCTCATCTTTTTTTATGATTGCTCTTTCATCAGGATGGAAATCTGCCATCTTCAGCACATCCACCTGTATGTGATTGTTATCACAAAATCAGAGTACATACTTAATTGCATCCATATCAGGCCCCATATCTGAGGAAGGATGTGCTGGTGCTGGAGAGGGCCCAGAGGATGTTTTTGAGAATGTTTTCAGGAATGAGTGGGTTAACATATGATGAGGGTTTGATGGCACTTGGCCTGTACTCACTGAAGTATAGGAGGATGAGGGGACACCTCATTGAAATTTACCGAATAGTGGAAGGCCTGGATAGAGTGGATGTGGAGAGGATGGTTCCACTAGTGGGTGAGTTTAAGACCAGAGGTCAAGGCCTCAGAATTAAAGGACGTTCATTTAGGAAGGAGATGAGGAGGAATTTCTTTAGTCATAGGGTGGTAAATCTGTGAAATTCATTGCCACAGAAGGCTATGGAGGCCGTCAATGGATATTTTTAAGTCGGAGATTGACGGATTCTTGATTAGTACAGGTGTGAGGAGAAGTGTGTAGGAAGGAACAACAGATGCTGGTTTAAACCGAAGGTAGATACAAAAAGTTGGAGTAACTCAGTGGGACAGGCAGCATCTCTGGAGGGAAGGGATGGGTGACGTTTTGGGTCGAGACCCTTCTTTAGCTTCTTCAGCCAGAGATGCTGCCTGTCCCGCTGAGTTACTCCGGCTTTTTGCGTCTACATTCGGGTGTGAGAAGAAGGCAGGAGAATGGAGTTGAGAGGGAAAGATAGATTAGCCATGGTTAATTGGCGGAGTAGACTCGATGGACCGATTAGCCTATTTCTGCTCGACGGGCGAATAGCCTTATCAGAATCTGAATCAGAATCAGAATGCTTTATTGTCATTGCATGTGTCACATACAACGAGATTACTGTGTCTCTCCATTTAAAAGAACTTCAAACATTCACATACTCATACTTTTTACACTCCCTCCCTCCCCAAACCCACCCATGGATTCACATTTACATAAATTAACACTGTCTCCCCACCCCCCCCTCCTTCCCCATAACCCGCTCCCGAGACAGAGTTCAGCTCCAAGATTGCTGATGGGTAAAAGCTGTTCTTGAGTCTGGCAGTGCGTGACTTTAGCGACCTGTACCCTTTTCCTGAGGGCAGCAGTGTGAAAAGGTGGTGACAAGGATGTGTAATGTCTTTCACGATATTACAGGTCCTGCTGCGGCATCTGGAGTGGCAAATGTCCTCCAGAGGGGGCAGGAGGAGTCCAATGATACCCTGGGCAGTTTTTATCACCCTCTGGAGAGCTGCTCTGTCAGCTGCTGAACAGTTCCCAAACCAGGCAGTTATGCAGTAAGTCAGTATGCTTTCTACCGAACAGCGGTAGAAAGACTCCGTGTTCAAAAGGGAACTGAAGATGCTGGAATATCGAAGGTACACAAAATTGCTGGAGGAACTCAGCGGGTGCAGCAGCATCTATGGAGCGAAGGAAATAGGCGACGTTTCGGGCCGAAACCCTTCTTCAGTCTGAAGAAGGGTTTCGGCCCGAAACGTCGCCTATTTCCTTCGCTCCATAGATGCTGCTGCACCCGCTGAGTTCCTCCAGCAATTTTGTGTACCACCGGTAGAAAGACTCCAGCAGTTTAGCAGACAGATGGGCCTTCCTCAGTGTTCTGAGGAAGTAAAGTCTCTGTTGCGCCTTTTTTTACAACTACAGCAGATTCTGCTCGTATCACTTGTATGACCGACTTGGCAAATGAAATTCCTCGTATGTTGCAAAACATACTTGGCTAATAAAGTATTATTGTGATTGTGATTGTGAACTTATGAAATTATTTCATGGGAAGTTTGGAATGAGCAGTAAATGCCACCATTGTCAGAGACATCACCTGCTGTGAATAAATAATTAAGTAAGCAGATAGACAAATTAATTGGTTAATGTCATATACATTAGTTCCCAGCTTCTCGATCACTGTAGGAGCTTGGCATAAAGATGCTGAATTATGTGAAATCATGGGTTATGGGGAGAAGGCAGGAAAATGGGATTAGGAGGCAGAGACATTTTGAGTCAAGGGCACTTCATCAGAACTGTGAAGGTGACAAGAAAAGTGTGTAGATACACGGAGGGTGGAGGGAAAATGTCCATGACGAGGTGTAAACCAGAGTTGTCATGGTAACAATTGTTATAAACTCAAAGGAAAACAAACATGTGCGGCATGGTGGCACAGTGTTAGAGCTGCTGCCGCACAGTGCCAGAGACCCGGGTTCAATCCGGACTATGGGTGCTGTCTTCACATTCTCTCTGTGACCGCATGGGTTTTCTCTGGGTGCTCCGGTTTCATCCCACACTCCAATGACGTACGGTTTTGTAGGTTAATTGGCTTCTGCAAAATTGTAAATTGTCCCTAGTGTGTAGGATAATGTTAGTGTACGGGGTGATCGCTGGTCGGCATGGACTCGGTGGTAAGAAGGTCCTGCTTTTGTGCCATATCTCTAAAGTCTAAAGTCCCACTCAGTCAGATCCAGAGACAGAGTAGGGCAATGAAGCTGAGCAAAATATTTCTTTGTAGCCACGATGAAAAATGTGATGGCGTCTCTGTGGCATACATAATACATTAAATAAAGTGCCTTGTCCATCCATATTTTGGGAGTCTGCACACACACAACGAATTATACTAATGGAATATCTATTGTATTACTCTCTGCAATGGTCTGGATGTTTATCTTTTGATCTCATGCTAATATTTGTCTTCCAAGACCAGTAAGTTCACAGAACAAAGTGCAATCAATTTATTTCTTAGTCATTAGTCCGTCTATTTGAGTTCAATAAAAGAAAGCCTGACAACATTCTCTTGATATGCGTAGCCATTAACGTGGTCAAGATCTGAGAGTCATCGTTGCTCAGAAATATCTGCACCAGTGATCGTTACTGTGCCTAAAATAAGAAGGTTAGAGACTGGCCATTCTATGCCACTTAGTTTAGTTTAGACATATAGCGTGGAAACAGGCCCCTTGGTCCACCGTCCAACGTAGGTGAGTGTGGTGGCGCCTAACGGCAGCGGCTCGACTACAGTCATCTGTCTTTTTTTTTAATTTTTGTCTTGTTAAATGTATCTTGAGCCTAGTTTTTATTATTTTTTTAGCTGTGTACATGTGGGGGGTGGATTGTCCACAGTGTGTAGGATAGAACTAGTGTATGGGTGATTACGGGTTGGCGTGGACTCAGTGGGCTGAAGGGCACTTTTTCTCGTTGTATTTTTAAGCTAAAATAAACGAAACTGATCAAGGATAGACACAAAATACTGGAGTATAACTCAGCGGGTCAGGCAGCATCTCTGGAGAAAATAGGTGAACCCATTCCTTGCCTTCACCAACCCTTTTCTCCAGAGATGCTGTCTGACCCGCCAAGTTACTCCAGCATTTTGTGTCTATCTTCATGCAGCAGCATAGTTGCCTCACCATCAATCAAACAGGCGATTTAAGTACAGGGTCCTCCAACATCTATCCTTGCCTCCATTTCCTGCCTTCTTATTTATCTTCCCATCCATTGTTTTGGCAGCCATTTTTATAATTGCTTGTGTTTGAGAAGGAACTGCAGATGCTGGAAAATCGAAGGTACACAAAAACGCTGGAGAAACTCAGTGGGTGCAGCAGCATCTATGGAGCGAAGGAAATAGGCAACGTTTCGGCCTGAAACGTTGCCTATTTCCTTCGCTCCGTAGATGCTGCTGCACCCGCTGAGTTTCTGCAGCATTTTTGTGTACCTTATATTTGCTTGTAACAGGCTTTGGACTACATTGTCAAAACTTATTGAACCAGCACAATCACAGGAGTTGAGTGTGAGTTTAGTTTATTGTAACTGGAGTACAGTGAAAAGCTTTCGTGTTTTTTGTTGCATGCTAACCAGTCAGCGGAAAGACAATACTTGGGTACAAGTACAAATCCACAGTGTGCAGACACATGATAAAGGGAACAACGTTTAGTGCAAGATAAAGCCAGTAAAGTCCAATCAAAGACGGACAAAGAGGGTCTCCAATTAGTTAGATAGTAGCCAAGGACCGCTCTCTAGTTGTTGGTAGGATGTTTCAGCTGCCAAATAGCAATCATTTGTTTCATTTTCAGTTTAGATTATTGTCACGTGTACCGAGGTACAGTGAAAAACTTTTGTTGCGTGCTAACCAGTCAGCAGAAAGACAATACATGATTACAATTGATCCATTTTCAGTGTATAGATACATGATAAGAGAATAACATTTAGTGCAAGGTAAAGCCAGCAAAGTCTGATCAAGGATAGCCTGAGGTTCATCAAAGAGATAGATAGTAGTTCAGCACTGCTCTCTAGTTGTGGTGGGATAACAGCTGGGAAGAAATTGTCCTGAATCTGGTGGCGTGCCTTTTTCACACTTCTATACCTTTTGCCTGATGGGAGAGGGGAGAAGAGGGAGTGACTTGTCCTTGATTATGCTGCTGGCCTTGCCGAGGCAGCGTGAGGTATAAATGGAGTCAATAGAAGGGAAGGTTGGTTTGTGTGATGGTCTGGGCTGCAACCACAGTTCGCTGTAATTTCTTGTTGCCTTGGATGGAGCTGCTCCCAAGCCAAGCTCTGATGCATCCTGATAGAATGCTTTCTATGGTGCATCTGTAGAAGTTGGTGAGAGTTGTAGAGGACATGCCAAACTTCCTAAGCCTTCGAAGGAAGTAGAGGGGTAGGTGTGCATTAATCCCAGAAAGCCTTTGGTGAAGCAACCAATGTTTTGTCTCCATTGAGAAGATACATTATCTTGAAGAGCTGCTGGCACGTTTGATATTCCACTGATATCACTATTGGCAAGTTATGTTTCCAGTTGGTGAAGAAGGCATATGGTATGCCTTGCTGGCAGTGGTTGGGGCATTGAGTATAAGAGTCAGGATGTCATGATGCAGCGGTATGGGAGGCAATTTTTTTACACAGAGAGTGGTGAGTGCCTGGAACGTGCTGCTGGGGGTGATGGTTGAAGCAGATATGATAATGGCATTGAATGCCCCTGTCCCACTTAGGAAACCTGAACGGAAACCTCTGGAGACTTTGCGCCCCACCCAAGGTTTCCGTGCGGTTCCCGGAGGTTTTTGTCAGTCTCCCTACTTGCTTCCACTACCTGCAACCTCCGGCAACCACCTGCAACCTCCGGGAACCGCACGGATACCTTGGGTGGGGCGCAAAGTCTCCAGAGGTTTCCGTTCAGGTTTCCTAAGTGGGACCGGGGCAGAAGAGGCATTTGGATAGGCATATGGATATGCAGGGAATGGAGGGATATGGGTTATGTGTATGTATATAAGAGATGGTCTTGGCATCACGTTCAGTATGGAGAGTGCAGGCCGAAGGGCCTGTTTTTGTGCTGTACTGTTCTATGTTCCATGTTCTTTGTTCTATATTAATGTTGTTCCTAGAGTAACAGTAAGGTTAACCACAAACTCAAATGCATGGCTTTCAGTTCCCTGATCCACTGGTTATCTGCTTGGATGAGGATTTTGACCATTTATTTACGTGCGCAGTAATACCACGAGGACTTTCTCTGCAGCAACCCGCCATCTTATCCAATCCACCAACGCAAAGTGAAATTTATATTGTTGCCACAAAACTTTCTTCAATGCAGAGATTTGGTATAAATAATGTGAGTTACAAAATAATATTTGGCTTCTTATATAATCATGAATTAAGGCAAATGTTTGCTTTATAAATTAATCTAAGTGCATCTCGGAGAAACATTTATATGGCATCTGTACATGCTCCATACAACTCCTGAGGCTGGCTTTTCTCCAGTTTTTTTGTACATTCCTTGACCTGAGAATTCTTGTACATCAACTATTAATGTTTTGTGGAGCATAAAAAAAAATTATGTTTGGTTTGTTGAAAGCTTTCAACCAGAGAGCCCAAGGCAAATTTACTAATTAAAGATTTATGAAATATGAAGTGCAAAGATTTCAGAAAAGTCGTGGCCTATTTGGAAATGTTCAGCATTTTCGGGAGAACTCGACTGAACATCATTACTTATTTGATGCTATTTCGATATTTTGCAGGATCTGTATTTGACTGGCAAAATCAGCAATTACTTTCATCTGTCATTGTTAAGATAGTGATGATCCATCTCCTCAAATGCTCGCATTCCTTCTGGTGAAAATACTTCTTTGGTAGAGAAGTTCCAGAATTTTGAACCACCGCTGGTGAAGGAATGGCAATTTTCGGTCCAATCTGCGTTGGTGTGCGATTTGGAAGGGAACCTGTTGATGGCGGTGCTCCCATGTACCTGCTGTCTTTAGACTTTAGAGATACAGCATAGACACAGGCCCTCTGGCCCACTGAATCCGTGCCGACCAGCGGGCATCCCGTACAGTAACCTTTACGCACTAGGGACAATTTTTTACACAACATATAACTTTTACGAGCAATAAATGCCATGGTTAGACACTCTCTTGTTTGACATGGCCCTTACGTGGTCAGCCATGATTGAATGGCGGAGTAAACCTTATGTGCCAAATAGCCTCATTCTACTCCTATCACATGATCTTATGACCTTATAATGGTACTGAGAGAAGATATAAATGACATACTTGTTGGCCAAATGGTTGACATGTGGATTTATGTTGGGAGGAACTGCAGATGCTAGTTTAAACTGAAGACAGACACAAAGAGCTGGACTAACGCAACGGGTCAGGCAAGCATCTCCGGAGAAAAGCAATAGGTGACGTTTTGAGTCGAAATCCTTCTTTACATTTGTTAGATTTGCTTAAAGGAAGGAACAAACATGTATTGTGCACTTATGGAATGTAAAGTGTGGCTAGATGTGTTAAACGAGAGAGAGAAAGAGAGCGGGAGAGAGAGAGAGAGGGAGAGAGAGACACACACAGAGGAAGAGAGATATAGGTAGAGAGGCAGAGAGAGGAAGAGATATATATATAGAGAGGGGGAGATAGATAGATAGATAGATAGATAGATAGATAGATAGATAGATAGATAGATAGATAGATAGATAGATAGATAGATAGATAGATAGATAGATAGATAGATAGATAGATAGATAGATAGATAGATAGATAGATAGAGAGAGCGAAAGGGGATGGGGGTGGGGGGGGGGGGGGGTTAGGTGGGGGGGGGGGGTACTACCTGCTTGTTCAGTTGAATATAAATGGCCTAAAAGGCTTAAACTGAAAGGACCAGAGCTTCAATAAACATCAGCAGGCACCCTCAGAAGGAACCCTGTGTGGACTGACCATATGAGACAGGCAGTATCTGTAACCTCAAAATAACTGGAGGTTTTGGCAATAATGTGAGTTAGTGTGACATGGCCTTGAGCTTTTGAAAACACCATTTCTTTGGGGAATCTGTTACAGCGGGGCCTGCTTTGTTTGCTGAGATGATACAAGCAGACCTAAAGTTCTGCAATCATCAGTGGACTTCGCTACTTCTCATTTTATGACAGAAATAAATTCCAAACCCAAATGAATGTTGCACTGCACCCAGTTATTGTCAATCCCATTACCACGTTCTCCATTATCATTGTGGGCGGCACGGTGGCATGGCGGTCGAGTTGCTGCCTTGCAGCGCCGGGGACCCGGGTTCGATCCTGACCACGGGTGCTGTCTGTACGGAGTTTGTACGTTCTCCCCGTGACCTGCGTGGGTTTGCTCCTAGACCTCCCGTTTCCTCCCACACTCCAAAGCCGTACAGGTTTGTAGATTAATTGGCTTGATATAATTGTAAATTGTCCCTAGTGTGTGTTGGATAGTGCTAGTGTGTGAGGATCGCTGGTCGGTGCGGACTCGGTGGGCCGAAGGACCAGTTTCTGCGCTGTATCTCTAAACTAAACTAATTTGTTGCACATAATTCATTCTTTACTAGTAATGATTCTCACTCAAGAAATTTCAATTATTTATCACTGGCACATCATGAGGGAATATAGAATTTATAGAAATGGCGCACAGCCTGAGGTTTCAAACCTAACTCAAGGCATTAGCTGGTGTCTACATGAAGACAGGTGTTGGTTAACAATCAGAACCAGGGGTGGGGGTGTTGGCAATTGGGGAAGTGGTTGGCCAGGTGCACGCTGGAGAAGCCTGTAGACAGACCATTCCTGCTCTTCCTAAACTGAGGGCTAAAGTAGGCATCTTCCATCTCCATCCTGTGGTGCTGTGGTAAAGTTGTGCTGCCTTACAGCCCCACGGACCCGGGTTCAATCCTGACTAACGGGTGCTGCCTGTACGGAATTTGTACGTTCTACCCGTAACCACGTGCGTTTTCTCCGGGAGCTCCAGATTCCTCCCACACTCCAAAGATATACAGGTTTGTAGGTTAATTGGTTTTGGTAAGAATTGTAAATTGTCCCCAGTATGTGTAGGATCGTCAGCGGGGACTAGGTGGGCCGAAGGGCCTGTTTCCGCGCTATATCTTTAAACTAAACTAAAAAATAAATCTAATCAATATAACCACATTTCAAACTAGCTTCCCAATTCAGGAGGGCTCATTTTGAATCTTCACTCTGCCTCGTTTAGATTTAATATCTGGATACGTTGAAATCTAAAGGGCCTAAAGAGGATCAGACGGAGTTTCTTCCCACAGGAAACACGTTTTCTCACAGAGAGTGGTGAGTCTGTGGAATTCTCTGCCTCAGGTGGAGGCCGGTTCTCTGGATACTTTCAAGAGAGAGCTAGATAGGGCTCTTAAACATAGCGGAGTCAGGGGATATGGGGAGAAGGCAGGAACGGGGTACTGATTGGGGATAATCAGCCATGATCACATTGTATGGCGGTGCTGGCTCGAAGGGCCGAATGGCCTACTCCTGCACCTATTGTCTATTGCCATCAGGGCTGTAAACTCTTATCTCACCAGGAACTAATTTACTGTTGTGTTGTGTCTTTTTATTTATGTAAAATGTAAATACCGGTTCTGTTATGTTCTGTTTTGTTGTGTTTGCACAACCCGCAGGCATTGCCACTTTCATTTCACTGCACATCATGTATGTGTATGTGACAAATAAGGTTGACTTGACTTCACTTAGTTACCTCTGTTTTTGGTCATGGTTCATGTATTTCACTTTAACCAACTCTCCTGACTCTGTACCTACCTCCCAGGTTTGGAGAGGGTTATGATCATACTGTGGCATCTGACTGTGATATTCCAAATCTTCCTTTGCTGGGATGAACTAATCCACCTAAATCCACCCTGATCTGTATGGATTTAAAGGAGATGGAATATCATTTTATTCACAACTCAATGCAAAGTCATCAACTTGAAATGTTAATTCTGTTTCCTTTTGAGCTGCTGAGAAGCCCTGGCATATTCTGTTTTCATTTAGTTTAGTTTAAAGGGACAGAATGGAAACAGGCCCTTCGGTCCCACCGAGTCCATGCCAATTAACCTACAAACCTGTATGGAATGTGGGATAGTGGAGAAAACCCACGCAGGTTACGGAGAGAACGTACAAATTCCGTACAGTCAGTACCCGTAGTCAGGATTGAACCCGGGTCTCTGGCGCTGTAAGGCAGCAACCATCTACCAGCAACCAGCACTAGTTATTTTATTTTATTTAAGTTTTCTACATTTACTATTTCTTAGCTGCTGCTGCTGCATTCAAGTGAGTTCACAATGTGGCCTTTTTTTTTACCTCTCAACATCATCTTTACTGTGCTAAACCCAAAACCGCACTCAGTACTGAAAATGGCATCTTGTGAAAATGTTATCAATATGAATTAGTACATTTTCCATTTGTTAACTGTCTTTCGAGAGGTCCCAGAAGGCTGGAGGATTGCAAGCATTAGAATTTTGTTCATAAAGGGCAGAACTGCAAATCTAGCAATGGGAAAATGGTCAATGTGATCTCATTTGTAGGGAAGCATTTAGAAATATTATCCAAATAATTTTGTCAAAATGGCATAATTCACACCTTTCCATGCAAAAAGCAGCAAATTTGAGCTTATTGAGTCAACAGGCCCTTCGGCCCAACTTCCTCACACCAACCAACATGCCTCATCTACACTAGTCCCACCTGCTTGCATTTGACCCATATCCCTCTTAACCTACCCTATCCATATACCTGTCCAACTGTTTCTTAAATGTTGTGATAGTACCTGCCTCAACTACTTCCTCCTGAAGCTCATTTCACATAACTATCAACCTTTGTATAAAAAACGTTCCTATTAAATCTTTCCCTCCTCACCGATGTCCTCTGGTTCTTGATTCCCCTACTCTGGGTAAGAGACTCTGTACATCTACCCTATCTATTCCTCTCATGATCTTATACACCTCTAAAAGTTCACCCCTCACCTTCCTGCGCTGCAAGGAATAAACTTCTAGCCACTTCAACCTCTCCCTGCAGCTCAGGCCCTCGAGACTTATCTTTTATAAATTTTAAACTTTCTGCATTTTGCCCACCTAATCCATAGTGATAGATCTTTGTGCGGTGGCAGGGCCGTGGGTACATAAATTGTGAGGGGTTGGGGGTGGAGGGAGAGCCAAACAAGCTTCACCCATGAAACAAATTAAAACACCTAGGAAACATGGGGCAAATAGATTTACGTTGAGGTTTATAATTGTCCCATGTACCGAGGTACAGTGAAAAGCTTTGTGTTGCATGCTATCCAATCAGATCGGACATACATACATATATCCATACACCTCCTCCAACCTCATCTATTGCATCCGCTGCTCTAGATGTCAGCTGATCTACATTAGTGAGACCAAGAGTAGGCTTGGCGACCGTTTCGCCGAACACCTCCGACGGGTCCACATTAACCAACCTGATCTCCCTGTGGCGCAGCACTTCAACTCCCCCTCCCATTCCGAATCCGACCTTTCTGTCCTGGGCCTTCTCCATGGCCAGAGTGAGCACCACCGGAAATTGGAGGAGCAGCACTTCATATTCCGCTTGGGCAGTTTGCACCCTAACGGCATGAACATTGACCTCCATTTTCCGGCAGCCCTTGTTGTCTCCTCCCCTTCTCAGCTCTCCCTCAGCCCTCTGGCTCCTCCTCTTCCTTTCCCCTTTCTTCTCCCTGCCCCCCCACCCTACATCAGTCTGAAGAAGGGTTTTGGCCCAAAATGTTGCCCATTTCCCTCGCTCCATAGATGCTGCTGCACCCGCTGAGTTTCTCCAGCACTTTTGTCTACCATACATAGATACAATCATTTCAAACTCAAGTGGTCCGGGTGAGAACCATGGCAAAGCTTCGAGGACAAAAGGTGGGATACAGAAGATCTCCCTTGCTGAATGTTCCAAGATACACTTTGCAGATTCAGGTACAGAAGAAGCAGCACAGGTCAGAAAATATTTTTCTAATCAAGCTAATCAAAGCTGACGTTTCCAATAAATGACAACCACAGTCCTGTTTTCTCTCCTACTCCTGATTCTTTGGACTGTAGGTCCATGTTCATGAATTTACCAACAAATTCGTCTTCTAAAGCTATATTTATTTTAGTTTAGTTTTTAGTTTAGAGATACACTGCGGAAACAGGCCCTTCGGCCCACCGAGTCCACACCGACCAGCAATCCCTGCACATTAACACACATGGGACAACTTACACATACCAGGCCAATTAACCTTCAAACCTGTGCTTCTTTGGAGTGTGGGAGGAAACCGAAGATCTCGGAGAAAACCCACGCATGTCAGGGGGAGAACGTACAAACTCCGTACAGACAGCACCCGTAGTCGGGATTGAACCGGGGTCACCGGCGCTGCAAGCGCTGTAAAGCGGCAACTCTACCGCAGCGCCAGCGTGCCGCCCCTGACATTTGAGGCATGTGACTTTGATAAAGTAAAGTGCTCCTAAATCATTATAGTTTTCAAATAAGATTAGATAATTATATTCATTCCTCCCGAGTACAACACACCCTCCATACCTGCGTACATGAATTTGAGGATAATTCTCAGTGATTAACCACATGAAAATAAATTATATGAATACTAATGATGTAAAACTGACTCAAGTTTCTTTGAATCTTTTGCTGATTAACTATCCTTCATGATCACATTTCCTCCAAGGACAGAAATTGAACAAAGGTTTCAAGTAGTCTTTGTAAACTGTAGTTCAATAAAAGAAAAAAAAAATCCTATAAATGGATGGGATTTTTTTTTTCCCGAGTGAATTCTCAACCATTTGAGGCTGTGGAATTATCGGTAACTATCTGCTTCCTGGGGCACAGATACAGTGACAGAGTCCTTGCAGTAACCTTTGAAGAAATAAACGCTAGACAAGTGCATAACAGTCAATTAAAATGGGAGCTATTGTGGCCCATTAATGAGACCAATATATTAAGGAATGACAAAGGGTAATTCACACTTTTCACACAAAGGGTGGTAGGTGTATGGGCCAAGCTGCTAGAGGAGGTAGTTGAGGCAGGTACTATCCCAACGTTTAAAGGGCCTGTCCTACTTGCCGATTTTTTTCAGCAACTGATGTTTCAGGGTCGGCGAAAGATTTTGAAAATTTCAAAATCCAGCGGCGACAAAAAAAATGTTGCGACACTTGAGGAAACATCGCGCGTCAATACGTCATCACGCCGCGTCACTCCGCATCGCTCCGCGACTTTTTCGGTGACCTGATGTGTCAATCAATGATGCCGACAGTCGCCGAAAAAAATCGCCACATGGGACAGGCCCTTATGAAACAGTTAGGCAGGTACATGGATAGGACTGATAGACAGATAGCAGTCTGAAGAAGGGTTTCGGCCCGAAACGTCGCCTATTTCCTTCGCTCCATAGATGCTGCTGCACCCGCTGAGTTTCCCCAGCAATTTTGTGTACCTTGGATAGGACAGGTTTGGAGGGATATGGGCCAAACGCACGCAGCTGGGACATGTTGGCCGGTGTGGGCAAGTTGGGCCGAAAGACATGTTTCCATGCTCTATTACTCTAAATATTAAGGAAACTGCGGCACGGTGGCGCAACGGTAGAGTTGTTGCCTTAAAGCGCCAGAGACCCAGGTTCGATCCTGTCTGTACGGTTCTCCCCTTGATGGCGTGGGTTTTCTCCGGGTGCTCAGGATTCATCCAACACTCCTATGATGTGCAGGTTAGCAGGTTCATTGGTTTTGGTAAAAATTGTAACTTTTGCAGTTTTATTCCAGAGCCTTTTTCTCTGCCTGTAAAACACAAGCAGAAAAAGGGGCTCCCCTGTAAAAGAAACCCGACCTCAGGATACTCACCTGACGGTCCGTTTCACCTGTTGCGGGAGTGCCTAGCTCCCGCTGCCGCTGTTGCACTGCTGGCGTAATGCCGCGCCTGCGCACTGAGCGGGTTCTTCACGTAGTCACTCACGTGACTCCGAAGTAAAATTGTAAATTGTCCCTAATGTGTTGGATAGTGTTGGTGTACGGGATGATTGCTGGTCAGTGTGGAGTCGGTGGGCTGGTTTCAGTGCTGTATCTCTAAACTCAAAGTAAAACTAAAATAAAATGTAATCAAAATAAACTGCAGGTGGTAGTTTATACCTAAGATAGGCACAAAAATGCTGCAGTAACTCAGTGTGCCCACACAGATTCCTCGGCCCTCTCGCTCCAGCACCGGAGACCCTTGCTTGCACGGCGGCCGACCGTGGGCCACAACCATTGACTCCGCCAATCCTCGCCTCTCCTCCGGTCGCCAGCAGGCTGGCGCCGTCAGCATACCTGGATCCCAGGTCCAGATCCGTATCAAGAGTCAAAACTTCACATATCCATGTTCTCCAGAGATGCTGCCTGATCTGCTGAGTTACTCCAGCACCTAGTGTCCTTTTGTGTATTAACCAGCATCTGCAGTTCTTTGTTTCTATTACTAATACAATTATACACTATTACTCGATAATCCCTTACTTAGATATAGCGGCCAATCAGCAACAACAGACACCATCCCCCCCCAACCCACTCCCATGGTCCGTTATAACAAGTGTTTACTGTATTTATCATCACTGTATGCTTATTTCTTACTCTCTAAGCATCATGTGACCAAATAACTTACGGTGGCACAGCGGTAGAGTTACTGCCTTACAGCGCCAGGGACCCAGGTTCAATCATAACTGCGGGTGCTGTCTGTATAGAGTTTGTACTTTGTCCCTGTGATCTACCTAGGTTTTCTCCGGGATCACTGGTTTCCTCAGGAGTGGTCACAGGAGTGGAAGGCAACCTCATCTCCATTACACAGCTACATCTCTTCACCAGATAAAAGCTGTCCAGGGTCTGACCTCCCCAGAGGAGCATGGGTGAAGCTCAACAGACTTGGTACTGGAGTTGGGCGTTTCAATGCCAGCGTGTGGAGATGGGGAGCTCAAGTTCAAGTGAGTTTATTGTCATGTGTCCCTGTATAGGACAATGAAATTCCTGCTTTGCTTCAGCACACAGAACATAGTAGGCGTTTACTACAAAACAGATAAGTGTGACATATACCATAATATAAATATATACACACATGAATAAATAAACTGATAAAGTGCAAATAACAGATAATGGGTTATTAATGTTCAGAGTTTTGTCCGAGCCAGGTTTAATAGCCTGATGGCTGTGGGGAAGTAGCTATTCCTGAACCTGGACATTGCAGTCTTCAGGCTCCTGTACCTTCTACCTGAAGGTAGCAGGGAGATGAGTGTGTGGCCAGGATGGTGTGGGTCTTTGATGATACTGCCAGCCTTTTTGAGGCAGCGACTGCGATAAATCCCCTCGATGGAAGGAAGGTCAGAGCTGATGATGGACAAGGGCAGTGTTTACTACTTTTTGTAATCTTTTCCTCTCCAGGGCGCTCAAGTTGCCAAACCAAGCCACGATGCAACCGGTCAGCGTGCTCTCGACTGTACACCTGTAGAAGTTAGAGAAAGTCCTCCTTGACAAACCGACTCTCCGTAATCTTCTCAGGAAGTAGAGGCGCTGATGAGCTTTCTTGATAATTGCATTAGTGTTCTCGGACCAGGAAAGATCTTCAGAGATGTGCCCGCCCAGGAATTTGAAGCTCTTGACTTTTTCAACCATCGACCCGTTGATATAAATGGGGCTGTGGGTCCCCCTCCTACTCCTTCCAAAGTCCACAATCAGTTCCATGGTTTTAACCATATAACCATATAACAATTACAGCACGGAAACAGGCCATCTCGACCCCTCTAGTCCGTGCCGAACACATAGTCTCCCCTAGTCCCATATACCTGCGCCTGCGGGTGTTGTGGGCCAGGTTATTGTGCTGGCACCATATGGACAGTTTCTCGATCTCTCTTCTATACTCTGACTCATCCCCATCAGTGATACGTCCCACAACAGTGGTGTCGTCAGCGAACTTGAAGATGGAGTTCGCACTCAGCCTGTGAATGCGGAGCAGAACAATAGACAGCCAACCATGACATCTCTGGGTGCCCGCTCTACCACCCACCAAATGGAGCTCAGGGCCTGGCAGACATTGACGCCAACAGAGGCAACAACCTGGCTGCCCATCTCCCGGCTTGAGATCTAACTATTCCTTTGGTTTATGCTTCATTCGCAGGACGAAGACTAGTTTCTTCCCACACCCCAAAGGGGTACAGGTTTGTTGGTTAATTAGCTTTGCTAAAATTGTAATTGTCCCAAGTGTGTGTAGAATAGTGTTAGTGTGCGGGGATCGCTGATCGGTGCGGAGTCGGTGGGCCAAAGGGTCTGTTTCCATGCTGTAGATGCAAGCCAAGCTAAGATAAATAGTAAAATCAATAAAGGAAGACTAGAAAAGGGAAGCCTGGGAAACAAGGCCCAGGAACTGAGAGAGCAAATGGACTTTGGGAAAATGCCAACACATGGTAGAGATACAGCATGGAAACGGGCCCTTTGGCCCACCGAGTCCGCACCCGACCAGCAATCCCAGCACGTTAAAATTACCCCTCACCACACAAGGGATCATTTACACTTATACCAAAGCCAATTAACCTAAAAACCTGTACGTCTCGTGAGCTTGGGAGGTAACCGAAAATCTCGGAGAAAAACACATGCGGTCGCGGGGAGAACATACAAACTCCGTACAGAACAGCACCCCGAGTTGGGATCGAACCTGGATCTCTGGCGCCGTGAGGCAGCAACTCTACCGCTGCGCCAACGTGCCACTTACTTTATTGAAAAGAGCGACAATACATACGGATGGAATTACTGGCTCATTAGTTTTAATATTCTTGTTTGAAAGAGACTGAGCAAGAACGTTCAAGGTGAATTCATATCATGCCATACATAAATAAGAAGTTACAGTTTAGGGGTGTGCATTACCTTAATTTAAAATTGATGTGAAACATGTTCATGAACAATGGCTTCTGCTAAAACTCTCCCTTTTCTTAAATTGCCAATTTAGTCCCTTAAAGCATCAATTGCCTTCTGCATACCTCAGGAGTGAAACTGAAGGTTACGGATTTAATTCTCACCCCAGAATAGAGCCCATGAATCTCGGTTTATATCCAATGCAGTTCAGTGGAAGTGCTGTGTTTTTGTAATTGCTGTCTTTTGGATCAGAAATTAAACTAAGCTTTAGTTTGTTCACTCATGTGAATGTAAAAGTTCCTGTGATATTACTTTTAAGATAAGTAAGTAAGTAAGTAAGTTTATTGGCCAATTATTCACATACAAGGAATTTGCCTTGGTGCTCCGCCCACAAGCGACATACAGTGACAGTTACGAATGACTCAGAAAACACTAAACATTAATAATAATAAAACATTAACGATAAAACACCATTGATCAAGCATGTGAACCAACAAAATACCAGATCAAAGGGAGGCTACAGATTTTTGTCTGTTGAGTAGAGCAACTACTCGTGGATAAAAACAGTTTTTATGTCTGGCTGTGGCAGCTTTGACAGTCCGGAGTCGCCTTCCAGAGGGAAGTGATTCAAAGGGGGAGAATGGGGTTGTGAGGGAAAAGTAGATCTGGAGAGAAGGAATGGTGACGGTTCAGGTCAAGATCCTTCTTCAGACTTCTTCTCAACCCGAAACATCACCCATTCCTTCTCTCCAGAGATGCTGCCTTTCCTGCTGAATCACTCCAGCTTTTTGTGCCTTTTGTCGGTTTAAACCAGTATCTGAATTCCCTCCTACACAGTAGGTCAGCCATGATCGAATGGCAGAGAAGACTCAATGGGACGAATGGCCTTATTCTGCTCCTATACCTTATGAACTAAAGAAGACTAACTACACATCAAAAGTTCTTAATTGGGATGTTTTGAGATTGTGGAACCTTGCATGACATTGTATAAATGCATGTCCCATTGATCTCAGCTGAGCATTCAATAGTGGTTGTTATTCTAAAGTGAATTCTATCTGCCTTTTGGCCACCGACAATCACAATGTTCCTAACTAATATCAGTATGGTTATATTTTCAGATTACTAGATGCCGAACAATAAGCAGAAGACTAGTCGATTACCCTCTGTACCTCCAGCAGGAGCAAGCTAATTATATTTAGGAAGGAACTGCAGATGCTGGTTTAAACCGAAGATAGACACGGAATGCTGGAGTAACTCAGCGGGACAGGCAGCATCTCTGGAGAGAAGGAATGGGTGATGTTTCGGGTCGAGATCCTTCTTCAGGCTAATTATAGTTCCCCTATCCTCCTCCTTCCTCATGTACAGCTCACCTGTTCAGTGATATATTTGTTGAGCCAGCTGTGATTTCTTGCAAACAAGCGGGACAATGACTGCGTAAAACATCGAGTGATTACAAATGGTTGACAGCGCAGAGTCTGGACCAATTAATTAAGCAATTAATATCTGTTGGAGATAATAATCATCCTAATCTTTGGCACGGAGCCAATTCACAGGAGCCTTGAAATCACACACCATTGTACTCACAACCTCTATTCATCTTGCAGTGAGCAGTTACGTCTTGATCATCTCGAGGCTCTTAGTATCTGTGCAAATTTTCAGTGTTTAGTTTAGAGATACAACGTGGAAACACGCCATTCGGCCCACCGAGTCTGCGCCGACCAGCGATCCCTGCACGCTAACACTATCCTACACACACTAGGGACAATTTACAATTTTACCAAGCCAATTAACCTACAAACATGTGCGTCTTTGGAGTGTGGGAGGAAGCTCCCGGGGAAAACCCATGCAGGTCACGGGGAGAACGTACAAACTCCATACAGGCAGCATCTGTAGTCAGGATCGAACCCGTGTCTCTGGCGTTCTAAGGCAGCAACTCTACCGCTACGCCACCATGCAATATGACAAGGGCCTTGAAATGAAATGGTTAAATTCAACCTACTGAAAAACATCCAGAACCCCTACTACTTTTCAAATCCATTGGGCAGCTGAACATCCTACAGCCCCAACACTACTTTCATTCATACCTCAGTGGATGGAAATGCAGTTGCTGGAAACCTAAGATAAACAAAGATGCAGAAAAACACTCAGAAATCAGGCTGCATGTGTGGGAAATGAAACAGAGTCAACATTTCAGGAGGAAAAGCCTTTGTCCAAACTAATAACATTTAGTAGACACAAATGCTGGAGTAACTCAGCAGGACAGGCGGCATCTCTGGAGAGAAGGGATGGGTGACGTTTCGGGTCGAGACCCTTCTTCAGACCTGAAGAAGTCAGAGTCTGAAGAAGAGTCTTGACCAGAAACATCACCCATTCCTTCTCTCCAGAGATGCTGCCTGTCCCACTGAGTTACTCCAGCATTTTGTGTCTACCTTTGGAGAAGGAGCATATTGAATGGTATTCAAAGCCTCGAGGCTAGGCATCAGGAGCTCAAGCAGGCCTCACAAGCTGCGCCGCTTAACCAGGTATCTCTTGATGGCAAGGTTGGATTGTATCGGATGGTAGTAGATTCTGCTTCAGGAAGAGCAGGCAAAATGTCCAGTAAAGTCTGATTAAAGATAGTCCGGGGGTCTCCAACAAGGTCGATAGTAGCTCAGGACCACACTCTCGTTGATGATAGGATGCAGACACAAAATGCTGTAGTAACTCAGCGGGACAGGCAGCATCTCTGGAGAGAAGGAACGTGTGATGTTTCCGGTCGAGACCCTTCTTCAGACTGATATCAGGGGAGTGGGCGGGATGGTTCAGTTGCATGATAACAGCTTGGAAGAAACTGTCCCCGAATCTGAAGCTGCCTTTCACACTTCTGTACCTCTTGCCTGATGGGAGAGGGGAGAAGAGGGAGTGACTGGTTTAATCAATCCCACTTGAATCATCTCAGACTTCCTCTATAATTCTTCTTCTCCACTGCATTTTGTAATTGTTTTATTTCTGATACTATGTGATATGGTACAAGTTTATTTATCCCAGGAGGGAAATTGATCTACCAACAGTCATAAAAACACAAAATAAATGAAACATGAAATTACAGCGAGGAGTGGCAAGGATTGGGGGATGTGCAAAGATTGGGGGGGGGGGGGGGGGGGGGGTGGGAGGAGGGGGGGATCAGTCTCAGTCAGCCCCACGACAGAAGGGGGAGAAGTTTTTAAGAAGGAACTGCAGATGCTGGAAAATCGAAGGTACGCAAAAAAGCTGGAGAAACTCAGCGGGTGCAGCAGCATCTATGGAGCGAAGGAAATAGGCAACGTTTTGGGCCGAAACCCTTCTTCAGACTTCAGAAGTTGTACAGTTATAGTCACAGGGAAGAAGGATCTCTTGTGGCGTTCTGCACTGTAGTTTGGTGGAACCAGTCTGTTACAGAAGGTGGTCCTCAGGTTGACCAGTGCATCATGGAGGGGGGTGAGCTGTATTGTCCAGGATGCTCCGCAGTTTGAGGAGCATCCTCCTCTGCATGACCACCTCCCATGAATCCAACTCTGCCTCCAGGACGGAGCCAGCCTTCCTGATGAGTTTGTTCTCCAGTTCAGTTGATAGATGACTGCCCCTCCTTCTGCACGAAATTCTGCCTGACCTGCTGAGCATTTGCTGTTTTTGCTTTTTATTTTTAAGTGTGTGGCCCACTTCACTGATAATTGCGGGCTGCAGAAAGTAAATGACTTCAGTGAGGAGAGCGTAGGGGGAACAAATCCTTTGTGGACGGAAAATAAAAGTTGCGATTATGAAAAAAATAATGAATATAGACAGCCCTTCTCTTCTATTATATGTGTGAAGCTAAGGTGCAGAGAGGCAGGGATATGGCTGTATATTGCTGAAACCAGCCTGATCATTTATCTTTTGAATTTATGTTATGGTCTTTGCAAGCAAAAATGTAAAACTCTAATTCCGTTTCCTATTATGTGCTGCTCGTGAATATAATATTAAATGGTTATGCCCGCACGTTCTTACAAATGCAGATTGCCGTCATGAAACTTTCAAATGTGGTTAATTAGATCTGGCACCGAGAGCAAATAACTTGAACAGGTGGCAGAACAGTAAAAGAATAGCCTATTGTGCATTGAATGAAATGCTGTTGAACAGTATTGCAGTGAGGACCAGCAAAGCTAGAGGAGGAACGGCTACTTCTGGGCTATAAATAATTGTGGTTCAAAGGCCTGGATAAAGTGGATTTGGAGAGGATGCTTCCACTAGTGGGAGAGTCTAGGGCCGGAGGCTACAGCCTCAGAATAAAAGGAGGTGCCTGTAGAAAGGAGATGAGAAGGAATATCTCTAGCCAGAGGGGGGTGAATCTGGGGAATTCATTGCCACAGAAGGCTGCAGTGGCCAAGTCATTGGGTATTTTTTAAGGCGGAGATTGGCGGATTCTTGATTAGTACGGGGGCCAGGGGTTATGGGGAGAAGGCAGGAGAATGGGGTTGAGAGGGAAAGATAGATCGGCCAGGATTGAATGGAGGAGTAGACTTGATGGACTGAATGGCCTAATTGTGACCCGAGAACTTATGCTGATATGGTGATAACAACACATCAATATGTGCTCTAGCGGTGACGGACGTGAGGAGTGGGCCGGTAGGAGAGGGAGTGGGGTGTTGTCTCCAGCACCTTCAAGGTCGACTGCAGGAGGCACTCCCGGGACACAGAGGCGGTCGGGTGAGGAGAGGGACGTCGGGTTGTGGGCCTGCAGCAGCCTGGTGCTTACCTGGACTTACCTGTGGCTTACCTGGGCTTAACCGGATCAGGGGCGCTCAAGTCTTCCAGCATGTGGACCTGACTTTGAACTGTGGACTTTTCCTTTGGAGACGACGCCAAGATGTGGCGACGGTGCATTTTTGGGTTGTACAAAATAATTTTGCAATGCTGGGCATACGTGACAACAAAGGACCATTAATTCATTAAACCATAGAGTGAATTCACAGAGTTGTTTACCCAGAGTAATAGAACCAAGAACCAGAGGACATAGGTTTAAGGTGAGAGGGGAAAGGTTTAATAGGAACAAGAAACTGTTGTTGCTGGTTTACAAAAAAAATGATACAAATTATTGATGGAGTAAGTCAACGGGTCAGGTGGCATCTCTGGAGAACCTGGATAGGCAACGTTTCAGGTTGGGACTGATGAAGGGTCCTGACCCGGAACGTCACCTATCCATGTTCTCCAGAGATGCTGCCTGACCTGCTGAGTTGCTCCAGCACTTTGTGTCGAAGCTTTACTCAGAACCCGATGGGCAACTTTTTCACGTGGGTACATGGAACGAACGTCCGGAGAAGGTAGTTGAGGCAGATACTATAACAACATTTAAAGGATATTCAGACAGATACATGGATTGGAACGATTTAGAGGGATATGGGGCAAATGCGGGCAGGTGGGATGGGCATAGTTCGGACATCTTGATCGGCGTGAGCAAGTTGGGCCAAGGGGCCTGTTTCCATTCTCTATGACTCTATGCCTTTATAGGCTACCTCAGAAATGGATCAAATTCATTCAAGGGTGGGGCTATGATTGGTGGTGCTGCCAATTATCATCCAGGGTGGCAAGGTGGTGCAGCGGTAGAGTTGCTGCCTCACAGCGCCAAGGACCCGGGTTCAATCCTGACCGCTGGTGCAGTCTGTATGGAGTTTGTACGTTCTCCCCGTGACCGCGTGCGTTTTCTCCGAGATCTTCCCACACTCCAAGGACGTACAGGTTTGTAGGTTAATTGGCTTGGTATAAATATAAATCGTCCCCAGTGTGTAGGATTGTGTTAATGTGTGGGGATCGCTAGTCGGCATGGACTCAGTGGACCTATTTCCACACTGTATCTCTAAACTAAACTAAACTAAACTAAACTAATTTTGTAGTAAATGCCTACTATGTTCTGTGTGCTGAAGCACAGCAAAAATTTCATTGTCCTATCAGGGACACATGACAATAAACTCACTTGAACTTGAACTAAACTAATTGCCTGATTGAGGAAGATGGTAAGGCACTGCCACTTTGGTGTGCCTGCCACTCCGTAGAGGCCGGTCTGGGTAAGGACAGTAGATTCCCTCTCCCGAAGAACTTTTGTGAACCAGTACGTTTTTCTAAGAAGAATCTGACAGTGCATGACAATAATATCAGTTCCACTGATTTATCTTGATGACAGCATCGAATATAGTCTCTGGCAGCTCACTGAATCAATGAGAGCTCTTGAGTTAGTACTATGCGACCAAATCATGTAGTCCTGCCAGCATTAATAGAGAATCTACACCATGAGCAATTAGGGATTGAAGCCTGTGCAGTTGGTACTTTCATGGTCCATTTTGCTCATGTCATTGCTGCTGGAAACTTAATAAAATATATAGTGTAAAACGAATATGTACAATTCATGTCACGAAATGTCAACAACTATCTCTTCTTCTTCATCTTGCGTATGCCGTGCACAGCCTAAAGTTGTTGATCTTATTTGATTGTGCGCGCAGGGTTGATTGCATTCGTCGAAACTGGGCGGACCACGCGAAGGTTGCAAACTCCCACCCCAACAAGTATCTGATAGGGTCATAGTCATAGAGTGTAGAACAGGCCCTTCGGCCCACACCGACCAACATGTCCCATCTATAAAGGATAAAGGGGAAATCCTTTAGGACCGAGATGAGAAAAACATTTTTCACACAGAGAGTGGTGAATCTGTGGAACTTCCTGCCACAGAAGGTAGTTGAGGCCAGTTCATTGGCTATATTTAAGAGGGAGGTAGATGTGGCCCTTGTGGCTAAAGGGATCAGGGGGTATGGAGAGAGGGCAGGTACAGGATACTGAGTTGGATGATCAGCCATGATCATATTGAATGGCGGTGCAGGCTCTAAGGGCCGAATGGCCTATCCTGCACCTATTTTCTATGTTTCTATGTATACTAGTCCCACTTGCTTGCATTTGGCCCATATCTCTCTAAACCTGTCCTGTCTATGTACCTGTCTAATTGCTTATTAAACATCGCGATAGTCCCTGCCTTAACTACCTCTGGTAGCTTGTTCCACACACACACACACCGGCCTTTGTGTAAAAAAGTTACCCCTCTGTTTCCTATAAAAACTTTCCCACCTCACCTTAGACCAATGCCCTCTGGTTCTCGATTCCCCTATTCTAAGCAAGAGACTCTGTGTGTCTACCTGATCTATTCCTCTCATGATTTTGTACCATCTGATGTTTTATTTTTATCATTTCAGTGTCTACTAAATGTTTCATTATTCCAGAGTTACACCAGAGTTCATAATTTCATAGCAAGGAAACAAAACAAACAAACAAACATGAAGGGACATAACACATGATGAGTGTCTGATGAAGGGTCTCGACCCAAAATGTCTCCTATCCATGTTCTCTAGTGATGATAGGCAATTACCAAACATTTTAACTTCCCTTCCCATTCCCACTCTGACGTATCTGTCCTGGAGCTCCTCCACTGTCAGTGAGGCTACACACAAATTGGAGGAACAGCATCTCATATTTTGCTTGGGCAGCATACAATCCAGAGGTATGAACATTGTTTTCTCTAATTTTAAGTAACTCATGCATTCCCTCTCTCTCCGTTCCTCCCCCACCCTAGTCGGCCTGCTAGTTTCACTGTACGCATTCATATATCCCCTCGTTATCACCTCTTCTGCAGCCAACAATGGACCATTGTGGGCTCACCTTCCCATAGTCATCGGTGCCGGCTCTGATTTGTTCTGAACCTTTTCGTACCTCTGGTGTCCTTCACCTCTGACTCCTCTGAAGAATAGATTCGACCCAAAACGCCACCCATCCCTTCTCTCCAGAGATGCTGCCTGACCCGCTGAGTTACTCCGGCATGTTGTGTCTATCTGGGGTGTAAACCAGCATCTGCAGTTCCTTTCGACACATTCTCCGGAGATGACACCTGACCTGCTGAGTTACTCCAGCACTTTGTGTCCTTTCATGAACTTCCCCACTTCTTTCTGAAGGTCCTGCAAATATTATGCCAGTTTTTAATCTGAACATGAAAATTAGGACATTTCTACAACGTTAATGATTTAAGCATTTTATCAGCCTGATTGTCTCATCCTGAGAAATGAATTAAAAATGAAATTTTAACTTACTTTACAAATTTTATTGGATCAAGTTCTCACCGCTGTAAGAGATGATATGATCTTAATGGAAGCAGTATGTCTCTTCATTTACATATTGGAAAAGTGGAGGGTGAGTGAAGATTTAATTGGTCTGTATAACATTATGAGGGGTGGATATAAGTTGGATAGAAAGTGCTATTTGTTGAAGCTTCGAGGTTGGTAATTATGTGATTAGAAGTTTAAAGGGAGAATTATAGAGTCATAGTCAAATTACGTGGAAACAGGGTCTTTTGCACAACCTCACCACACCGGCCAACGTCCCATCTACATTGGTCCCAGCTGCCTGCGTTTGGTCCTTATCCCTCTAAACCTATTCTAATCATGGACCTGTCTAAATGCTTCTTAAACGTTGCGATAGTATCTGCCTCAATTACCTCCTTCGGCAGCTTGTTCTATACACCCACCCCCCTTTGTGTGAAAATGTTACCTCTGTCCACCCTGATAGGAAAGGTTGAGAGGGATATGGGCCAAACCTGGGCAAGTGGAATTAGCTTAGATGGGGCATGGACGAGTTGGGCCAAAGGCCCTGTATCCGTGCTCTGTGACTCTATGACTCGATCCGAAACCAATCAACGTGGCAGAAACGAACGTTAGACTAGCGTACATACATTCTCCTCAATCGACCAACTCCAGTCTGACGTTCTTAGACATCTCATGAGTCTTTTACATAGAAACATAGAAATTAGGTGCAGGAGTAGGCCATTCGGCCCTTCGAGCCTGCACCGCCATTCAATATGATCATGGCTGATCATCCAACTCAGTATCCTGTACCAGCCTTCTCTCCATACCCCCCTGATCCCTTTAACCACAAGGGTCACACCTCTTAAATATAGCCAATGAACTGGCCTCAACAACCTTCTGTGGCAGAGAATTCCAGAGATTCACCACTCTCTGTGTGAATTTTTTTTTTCTCATCTCGGTCCTAAAAGATTTCCCCCTTATCCTTAAACTGTGACCCCTTGTTCCGGACTTCCCCAACATCGGGAACAATCTTCCTGCACCTAGCCTGTCCAACCCCTTTTAACTATCTTGAACCACTGGCTCCAAAACTAAACAAAGAGAGGCATAAGATGTTGCCAGGACTTGAGGGCCTGAGTTTTGGGCAGGCTAGGTCTGCCTTGCATGGAGTGTAGAAGAATGAGAAGTGATCTTATGGAGGTGTATAAGATCATGAGGGGAATAGATAGGGTAGATGCACTGAGTCTTTTACCCAGAATAAGGGAATCAAAAACCAGAGGACATAGGTTGAAGGTGAGAGGGGAATTTTTTAATGGGAATCTGAAAGCCAACCTTTTACACAGAGGGTATATTGAACGAGCTGCCGGAGGAGGTGGACGAGGCAGGTACTATGACAATATTTGGACGACAGATGGCTCAATGGGCTAAGTGTTCGGCTGGCAACCGGAAGGTAGCCGGTTCGAATCCCGCTTGGAGTGCATACTGTCGTTGTGTCCTTGGGCAAGACACTTCACCCACCTTTGCCTGTGTGTGAATGTGTGTGAATGTGTGTGAGTGATTGGTGGTGGTCGGAGGGGCCGTAGGCGCAGATTGGCAGCCACGCTTCCATCAGTCTGCCCCAGGGCAGCTGTGGCTACAGAAGTAGCTTACCACCTCCGAGTGTGACTGAGGAGTGAATGAATAATGCGATGTAAAGCGCCTTAAGTATTAGAAAGGCGCTATATAAATCCCATCCATTATTATTATTATTAATATTTAAAAGGCATTGGGACAGGTACATGGATAGGAGAGGTTTGGAGGGATAGGGGGCAAACGCGGGCAGGTGGGACTAGTGGAGTTGGGGCAGCTCGGTCAGAATGGGCAAGCTGGGCCGAAGGGCCTGTTCCAGCACTGAATGACACCATGACTGTGAATCTAAGAGTGAGGGTATCATACTTTACTTCTCAAAGTAGCCAATATTCTTCCTAAGGCACAAAATTTCTGCACATTCTACACAAAAAAAAAGCTTTTGAAATATCATATCTGTGTTGCAACATGAGAACAAAGATGAATCAAAGCAAGTAAAGAAGCAGATTTAAATCAATAACATATGCCCACGGCCTACATACGTATCGTGCTGCATTCATTTGTAATCTGCATTCAATTCCACCGATGCACTGAAATATTTTAATTTCTACATCTTCAAGCAGACTCAGTGAATTGTCCATGGCTGGGGCATATTTTGGCAGAGTGCTTTTCTAAATTAAGCTTCTCTCTTTTTTTTCCACAACCTATTCAGAATGGAAGCGGCAGGTTATTAAGGCACCATTCCTCTCCTGGACAATGAACATCATTAGAGATAGAGCACTATATCGACCTTGTGCACAGTAATGCCATATAATCTGATTTCTTTCATTCACAGAGGTAATCTCTTGAAAGAATTGCAATGTTCGGTATTTTTTGTTAAGATACGTGATCTGAAGGATTTTAAATTGCTACTTTAACTTTTCTTTTTTTGCCTTCAGATGAGTGACAACAAACATAGATGGTGTCTGATTATGAAGTAGAACTTTGTTGAATGACAATCAGTGGCTGGCTGGCTGCAGTCTCGGTTTTCATTCATTATGTAGGAAATGAAGTACCAAAATTTAGGGCCAAACGGTGGGGCAGCAGCAGAGTTGCTGCCTTACAGCGCCAGAGACCTGCCAGGTTCCATCCTGGCTACGTGCTGTCTGTACGGAGTTTGCACATTCTCCCCATGACCTGCGTGAGTTTTCTCCGAGAACTTCGGTTTCCTCCCACACACCAAAGATGTACAGGTTTGTAGGTTAATTGGCTTGGTATAAATGTAAAATTTGCCCTTAGTGTGTTAATAACCATATAACAATTACAGCACGGAAACAGGCCATCTCGACCCCTCTAGTCCGTGCCGAACACATAGTCTCCCCTAGTCCCATATACCTGCGCTCAGACCATAACCCTCCATTCCTTTCCCATCCATATAACTATCCAATTTATTTTTAAATGATAAAAATGATAATGTTTGGGGATCACTGGTCGGTATGGACTCGGTGGGTAAAAAGGTCTGTTTCTGTGCTGTATTTCTAAACTAAACTAAACTAAACTAAACTAAACTAATGGGAGACAAGGCAATTCGCCAAGCTGAAAACTTGCTGGATCAGAGTTCAATTGGAAATCTATTAGATTGAAAATAGACAAAAATGCTGGAGAAACTCAGCAGGTGGGGCAGCACCCATGGAGCGAAGGAAATAGGCAACGTTTCGTGTCGAGACCCTTCTTCAGACTGATGTGAGGATGGGGGAAGAAGAAAGGAAAAGGCGAAGACAGTGGGCTGAGGGAGAGCTGAGAAGGGGAGGAGAAAGTAGGGAATACCTGAAATTAAAGAAGTCAATGTTCATACCACTGCGGTGCAGATTGAAAATGTTATTTTCAGGTTTTCTTAAAATTCTAAGCAAAACAACATTCAAAGGAGCAAAGTTAACCCGTCCTTAATGGCATCTGCTGTTCAGGCAGGCTGAATAAACAACTTTGCAAAATAGGCTTCCATAAACTAAGGCAAGAAACACCAAGATTAAAGTAAGAATCCAGAGTTTAGAAGATGATGTGGAATGATATAGTGCATGAATCAAACATTTTATTACTTGGAACAACATTGCACACAGCAGGCATGGTATCTCATTTTAGTTCCATATACCAAAGCAAGTGAAACAACCATATCTGAAAACTGCGAGAACGTCCTATATTTTAAACTGAAAATTCTACAATGTTCTAATATACCTCGAGTTCTGAGGCAGGGCACGGTGGCGCAGCAGTAGAGTTGCTGCCTCACTGCACCAGAGACCTGGGTTCGATCCTGACTACGGGTGCTGTATGTACGCCGTTTGTACGTTCTCCCTGTGACCACGTGGGCTTTCCTTGGGTACTCCGGTTTCCTCCCACACTCCAAAGACGTGTGGGTTTTGTAAAGAGGAGTCATAAACACACTGTGTCTTTACAACTATTTATTGGTAATACACAAACGTTGCTGCCCTAGCTGTACGTGGTCTGTCACGGGAACTAGAGAGAGAGAGATCATGGGTGGGGAGGCTGCAATTATACTTCTGATATGGGGAGTGGTTAGTAGTGGTGAGGTCACTATATTAAAGGTACATGCACATGTCATCTACATCCTTCCCCTTGGAAACAAAGAGCAATACAGTAGTGACGGGGCGACCACATCTCATACGCTACGAGCAGGTAAGCAAACAGTTAAACAAACAGTTTAGCAAACAGCTGAGCAAATTCACCATAGCGGACAGGCGGCTTAACCAGCCGCCCGGACCGGGTACGCAGCTCGCCATCTCCCCCCTCTGCAGGAAGAGCAGGGGCCGGAGCGGGAGCGGGCGACCGAACCGGGGACCCTGGAGGAGAAAGAGGAGGCGGAGGCCGAGGAGGGGATGCAGGCGCAGCAGCGGGTGGACGGGCAGGCGAACGAGGGCTGGCAGGTGGAGAGCGGGGCTGGAAGAGCTGAGATGGCAGGGTCCGAGGCATGCGTGGGGCGGCAGGCAGCGTGGCGGACAACGGGGGGGAGAAAGGGTCGGCAGGTGGTGGTGGGGGCTCGTTGACAAGCCGCAGATGTTGGCGGGACCGGCGGTAGATAGTACCGTCGTGGTCGACCAGGTAGGACCGCGGCGAACCAGCATTACCGACGACGGTGGCAAGCTTGGAGTGACCGGAGAGGGACTGCATCCGGACGACTTGACCGGGGAACAGACGAGGGAGGGGACGGCAGGACATGTCGTGGGAGCGCTTTTGCACGTTGTGCTTGAGGGCAATGCACTCCTGGACAGCAGCGGGCCGGAGAACAGATGGCACGAGGGACCGCTGGGTCACAGGGAGTGGAGGTCTCGTAGTGCGAGACATCAGCCGCTGAGCTGGCGAGCCCAAGGCAGGGTCGCGGAAGATGTTTCGAAGATTGAAGAGGGCCAGGTAAAAGTCGGAGTCGGACAGTCTGCAATGCTCCAGCAAGTCTTTCGCACTGCGGACAGCGCGCTCCGCCAGGCCGTTGCTCTGCGGGTACTCTGGACTGCTGGTGTAGTGTCGGAAGTTCCAGCTGGCAGCGAAACCCCGGAACTCGGCACTGGTGAACTGGCTGCCGTTGTCAGATTGGAGGCTCGCCGGGGAGCCGAAAGTGGCGAAGTTGCGGCGCAGCTTCCCGATGACGGCCGAAGAGATGAGGGAGTGCAGCTGGTCGACCTCGAACCAGCTGGAATAAGAGTCAACGAGGACCAGGAAGTGCTTGCCACGCCACTCGAAAAGGTCAGTGGCGACAGCCATCCAGGGCAGTTCAGGGGCAGGCTGTTGCAGAAGCGGCTGGCGTTGCTGATGGGGAGCGAGGCTGTTGCAGGTAGAGCAGGCGAGACCCTCTCCCGGATGTCTTGGGCCATGCCGGGCCAGTAGAACTGACTCTGGGCGTGGGACAGAGTGGCCTCGGCCCCAGGATGACCGCGGTGGGCGGACTGAAAGTAGTGGTCTCGCAGCGCAGCAGGCACCACAACCTTGTGACCCTTCACCACCACGCCGTCGTGCAGTACGAGCTCGTCACGGACCAGGAAGTAGGGCACGGCACCGGCCGGCAAGGATGAAAGACGGTCTGGCCAGCCCTGCCGGATGACGTCGGCAAGCTGTTGCAGGGCAGGGTCCTTGGCAGTGTGCTTGACCAGGGACTGCATCTGCTGTGAAGGCACAATGTTAACGTTAAGCACCATCAGGTCAGACGATTCGTATGGGTGGCGATCAGTGGACGATAGTGGCGCGCGGGACAGCGTGTCGGCCACGAACATGTCCTTGCCCTTGCGATACACAATTTTAGAAGTGAAGCGCTGGAGCTGCAGCATCATGCGCTGCAACCGGGAAGAGGCAATGTGGATTGGCTTGTTTAGGATGGTGACCAACGGCTGGTGGTCGGTCTCGATCGTGAAGTTGTTGCCCAGAATGTAGTCCTTGAACTTGGAGCAAGCAAATACCACGGCAAGCAGTTCCTTCTCAATCTGAGCGTAGCGCTGCTCGGCAGGGGTCAAGGTGCGGGACGCATAGGAAACGGGCAGCTGCAGGCCATCGTGGAGTTGCAGGCAGGCGGCACCAAGACAGAATTTGGAAGCGTCGCAGGTGAGAACGATGGGACGCTTTAGATCGAAGAACTTAAGAGTGGGGGTACTGACCAGTCTAGACTTCAGGACGTCAAAAGCTTTTTGGTGATGTGGGAACCAGGCCCAGGCAGTGTCCTTCTTGATTAGCTCCCTCAGGGGCGCACTCAGCTCGCTGAGGTCGGGGATGAACTTCCCCAGGTAATTGACCATGCCCAGGAAACGCTGCAGGCTGGGCACGTCGGTGGGTGAGGACATCTCGGAGACAGCAGCTGTTTTTTGCGGGTCAGGCTTCAGCCCCGAGGCAGTAAAAACGTGGCCCCCGTAAGTGACCTCCGGGACGCGGAAGCGGCACTTCTTTGGGTTGAGCTTGAGATTTATATCACGGGCCCGGTCCAGGACTTGACGGAGGTGGAGGTCGTGCTCGGCTACGTCCTTCCCGTAGACCAGGATGTCGTCAACGATGATAGCACACGGCAGACCGACAAACAGCTGTTCCATCGTTCGCTGGAACACCTCGCTGGCAGCGTTGATCCCGAATGGCATGCGGAGGAATCGGAACCTTCCGAAAGGCGTGCTGAAGGTAGTCAGGTAGGAGGACCGCTCGTCCAGCGGTATCTGCCAGAAAGAGCTCTTGGCATCGAGGACCGAAAAGACAGTGGCCGGACCAACCTGTGCAGCGACGTCCTCCACTGTTTGCATAGGGTAGTGCGGGCGTTTGATGGCCAGGTTCAGGTCCTTGGGGTTGATGCAAATGCGAATTTCACTTTTGTCCTTTTTCGCGGCAACAACCATGGTGGAGACCCACCGGGTGGGATCGCTCACCTCTTTCAGGATGCCCATGGTGACCATGTCGAGCAGCGTCGATTCCACCTTGTCCTTCATGGCGAAGGAGACGCGGTGCGGCGGGCGGATCACAGGTTCAACACTGGGGTCGACAGCAATTCTGTAGCAGCTGGGCAGCTTGCCCAGCTTATCGTCGAAACGGTCAGGGTATTCGTGCAGGGGGTCCATGAGGGTCCGCACCTGGTGGATATCACGGTGAAAGGAGACCAAGCCGAGGTCTTGGCACGCCTGGGCACCCAGCAAGGTAATGTTGTCAGAGTCTAGCAGGTAAAAAGTGAGGGGCCGAGAGGCCTTCAGGACCTTGCAGTGCAGGGTTGCCTTTCCCACAGGAACGAGCATGCCTCCCCCGTAGGCATGCAGACAGGAGTAGTCAGCAGTCACTATTTCATTTGTTCTTATCTTTTTGAAAAGGCTTGTTGACATTACATTTGTTACGGCCCCCGTGTCGATTTTCGCGGAGAAGGTCGAACCATTGACAGTAACCCGAACCGAAGGGTCCATCATCAGTGCATGTGCATCCAAGAGTGAAAAAATGCTGGTCTCCCCCCGGGATGAACTGGTATCAGACAAAGGGAGTTTGTCAGGCTGGTACTGGGAACCAAGCTCGCTATCAG
This sequence comes from Amblyraja radiata, assembly GCF_010909765.2. Lineage (NCBI taxonomy): Eukaryota > Metazoa > Chordata > Chondrichthyes > Rajiformes > Rajidae > Amblyraja > Amblyraja radiata. Next base: position 12,937,730 of record NC_045966.1, on the reverse strand, counting down.
CTTGAGCAAGGTTGTTTAACATTCTCCGTGGAGCGGGAACTGGCTTCCCACGGGAGCGGCAAGCTGCAGAGAAATGGTTTAACTTCCTGCAAAAATTACATGTTTTTCCCAAGGCAGGGCACACATTAAACTGCAAAATTGCAGTTGGGGCAACGTCGTGGCCTGTCGCCCCCGGGTGCAGGGGAACCCCGTTGCCGTGGCGGGCCAGCGTTCCGCCGGCGGCCAGCAGCACTGGCGAAGTTAATGTCATGATAAGCAGGCAACAGTGCCGAGGCGACAGCCTCAGCCATGCGGGAGGCGTGCAGAGCCTCATCCAGAGACAGGTCGGGCTTCCGCAGAAGTTCAGCCCTTAGCTTTACATCTAGAAGGCCATATACTAGAATGTCCCGGGTCACTTGATCGGGGGTCAGTGCGTCCAGGCGACAACGTCTGGCCATGTGTCACAACGCGGCGATATAGTTGTCGATTGACTCTCCAGGGATCTGACGCCGGCTGAACATTTTAAAACGCTCTAAGGTGCAGTTAGTGGGGATGTCGCACATCGCGGTAAACTTAGCCATAAGACATACCGGGTCTCGAGCATCTTCATCTGCACCATAGACAAACGACTCAGATCGTTCCAGGGCATCGGGGCCAGCCAGGTTGAGGAGCAGAGAAGCCCGCATTTCAGCGGTGGCAGCAGGATGGGCGATCGTCACGTAGTGCTGGAAATCGCGTCTAAAGACACCCCACCGATGGGCAATGTCTGAGTCGAAGACAAGCACATCGGGCTTGCGGCAAGAGGTAGCCATGGCACGGGAGATGGAACAAGGGATAGGGAACTGGGTCAAAAGTAAATAAAACCCGACAAACAGGAGGCGCAGAGGTACGATTGTGACACCATGTAAAGAGGTGTCATAAACACACTGTGTCTTTACTACTATTTATTGGTAATACACAAACGTTGCTGCCCTAGCTGTACTTGGTCTGTCACAGGAACTAGAGAGAGAGATCAATGGGTGGGGAGGTTACAATTATACTTCTGATATGCGGAGTGGTTAGTAGTGGTGAGGTCACTATATTAAAGGTACATGCACATGTCATCTACAGGTTTGTTGGTTAAATTGTCCCTGGTGTGTAGCATAGTGCTAGTGTATCAGTATATCTTTATTGTCATTTTCCTGAGTACTCACATACCCAGAGGAAACAAAAAAATGTTGCTCAACCAGTGTCCATTCAGTGTGCAGTACAAATAACAACAAATAACTAGAAATAAAAAACATATATCATGAACAAATTAAATTAAACACTCTACTCTCTACTAAACATCAACAGGTTGTTCGCTGGTCAGCATTGGTTCGATGGGCCAAATTACCTGTTTCCATGCTATATCTCTAAAGTCCAAAGTCTAAAGTGAAGTTCTCATCAAAAATAATCATGGCAAATAATTTATTGTATGAGATGCTTCATTGGATCAATTGCAAATGTTTGAATGGTTAAACTCAGGCCATGAGACTGTATTTAATATGTTACCTCTCTTTCACTGGATCATCATGTGTCTATTGTCAGTGCTACCTCTTAGTTTAAGTAAATATGAAAATATTCTATACTTTCTTTTATGGGAGGCACAGCGGTAGAGTTGCTGCCTTACTGCGCCAGAGACCCATGTTCGATCTCGACTACGGATGCTGTCTGTACGGAGTTTGTACGTTCACCCCGTGACTGTGTGGGTTTTATTTGAGTTCTTTGGTTTCCTCCCACACCCCAAAGACATGCAGGTTTGTAGGTTAATTGGCTAGTGGCGCAGCGGTAGAGTTGCTGCCTCACATGCCAGGGACCTGGATTCAATTCTGACTATGGGTGCTGCCTGTATGGAGTTTGCATGTTCTCCCTGTGACTGCGTGGGTTTTCTCCCGGGTGCTCTGGTTTCCTCCCACATTCCAAAGACGTGTGGGTCTGTAGGCTAATTGGCCTCTTTGAACCGCTGGTCGTAAACCTCTAGAGTGAAGAAAAGAATACATGTAGCATGTACATGAATTAATGTATTCTGGAATCGCTGGTCGCCGTGGACTTTGATGGGCTGAAGGGTCTGTTCCCGCGCTGCATCTCTGAACTAAACTGAAAGTTCAGAGTTGCTGCGGTAACACAGTGTTGTGCAGTGTGGAGGAGGCTGATGATTGTCGGGAAGAAGCTGTTTGTGAACCTGGAGGTCATGGTTTTCAGACTCCTGTACCATCTTCCCAATGGTAGCTTGAACCTGTACCGTCGTCCTGACGGTAGTAGCGAGATGAGAGCATGACCAGCGTGGTGTGGGTCCTTTAATGTTGTCGGCAGCCTTTCTTGAGAGCGTGTCTGCTGCAGATCTCATCAATGCTGTGGAGGTCAGTACTTGTGATGGACTGGGCAATGACCATCACTCTCTGCAGCCTCCTTCGTTCCAGGGTGTTTGAATTACCAAGCCAGGCCATGATGTGACCAGTCATTATGCTCTCTACCATATAAATAGGTTGAATAGAGTATTGAGTGAGATACTGAATCTCCTCAGTCTTCCAAGGAAGTAGAGGACATTGATGCGTTTTCTTTGTGAATGTATCGATGTGCTTGGGGTCCAGGACAAGTCTTCAGAGATATGACAACCCACAAACGTGAAGCTCCACATAATGTAAAATACCGTGCCCCAATGTCAAAGTAGTTGCAGAGCAGAGAGTGAATTGTATTGCCTTTAATTGCTTAATAGTCTAATCAGTGGTCCTTGTGTGATTATTTTTAGTTTGAACTGATTGTCAATTGAGTTTGAACACAAGCATTTAGCCAATCAAAATGCTATTATCAAACACTAATTAAATTGTTGTTGGTGTTTAACTAGAAACTGATTCCTGTAAAAATCAGTTGTAGGCTGCTCAGCCAAGAAAGCACACCAATGCCTCTACTTCCTCAGGAGACTGAGAAATTTGACATAGAAACACAAATTCACAACTCTCTGGCTGAAAAGGTTTTTCCTCATCTCAGTCCAAAATGGCCTACTCCTTATTCTTAAACTGTGACCCCTGGTTCTGGACTCCCCCAACATCAGGAACATTTTTCCTGCATCTAGCCTGTCCAATCCCATAAGAATGTTATATGTTTCTATAAGAATCCTCTCGTCCTTCTAAATTCCAGTGAATATGTCCAGTTGATCCATTCTTTTATTATATGTCAGTCCCGCCATCCCTGGAATAAACCTATGCTGCACTTCTTCAATAGCAATAATGTCATTCCTCAAGTTAGGGGACCAAAACTGCAGACAATACTCAGGTGTGGTCTCACAAGGGCCCTGTACAACTGCAGTAGGACCTCCTTGCTCCTATACACAAATCCTCTCAACATGTCTACAATGACTCTTACAAACTTCTACAGATGCACGATAGAAAGCATAGTATTGGGATGCATCACAGCTTGGTTTGGGAACAGCTTTTAGTTTTTTTAGTTTTAGAGATACAGCGCGGATACAGATACAGAGCCGACAAGCAATCCACGCACAGTCTGAGGAAGGGTCTCGACCGAAAACGTCACCCATTCCTTCTCTCCAGAGTTACTCCAGCATTTTGTGACTATCCTACACACACTAGTGTCAATTTAGAATTATACCAAGCCAATTGACCTTGAAACTTGTACGTTTTTGGAGAGTGGGAAGAAACTGGAGCACCCGGAGAAAACCCTTTTTTCCTGTGGCTATCAAAATCCTAAACTCCTCTCCCTTCTGTCGTGGGGTAGACTGACTCCTCCCCCCCACCCCAATCTATACACATCCCCAATCCGGGACTTTCCACTCGTCACTTTAATGTCATGTTTCATGTATCTTGTTGTGTTTTATGACTGTTATGCGCCTGTCCCACTTAGGAAACCTGAACGGAAACCTCTGGAGACTTTGCGCCCCACCCAAGGTTTCCGTGCGGTTCCCGGAGGTTGCAGGTGGTTGCCGGAGGTTGCAGGTAGTGGAATCAGGTAGGGAGACTGACAAAAACCTCCGGGAACTGCACAGAAACCTTGGGTGGGGCGCAAAGTCTCCAGAGGTTTCCGTTCAGGTTTCCTAAGTGGGACAGGGGCATTAGCAGACCAATTTCCCTCCTGGGATAAATAAAGTTCCATCGTATCATATTGTATTGTTATCATATCGTATCGTATTGTATTGTATCCTGCACTCTGTATCTTCCCCTTTGCTTTACTTATTGTACTAGATTTTGGCTTGATTGTGTTCATCCGTAGTATTATCGGATTGGATTGGATAGCATTCAATGCAAAGGTTTTCACTGTACCTTGGTATACATGACAATAATAAACCTAAACCTAAACTTCAGGAGGGAGTGCACGCCCTCAATGGGGGAGTGGGCCGCTGGAGGCCCTGCAGCAGCCTGCGGTTCGGCTGGACCGGGCACCGCTCCAAGAGGTAGAGCACATGGACTGCATGTGGCCTACAGTGGTGGAGCAGCGGCAGAGGACACCACGGCTACGCTTGGCAGGGCCAACCCTGCAACGCCACCAGGACAACGGACCTTCATGGTCAGATCAATATCCCTGCACTTACAACAACTGGGACTTGAAAATGGCCCCAACCTGGTGAGTCTGTACGCTGGTACACAAAATTGCTGGGGAAACTCAGCGGGTGCAGCAGCATCTATGGAGCGAAGGAAATAGGCGACGTTTCGGGCCGAAACCCTTCTTCAGACTGATGGGGGGTGGGGGGGGGGAAAGAAAGAAGGAAAAGGGGAGGAGGAGGAGGAGCCCGAGGGCGGGCGGATGGGAGGGGGGGAGGAGACAGCTAGAGGGTTAAGGAAGGGGAGGAGACAGCAAGGGCTAGCCAAATTGGGAGAATTCAATGTTAATGCCATAAGGACGCAAGGTCCCCAGACGGAATATGAGGTGCTGTTCCTCCAATTTCCGCTGTTGCTCACTCTGGCAATGGAGGAGACCCAGGACAGAGAGGTCGGATTGGGAATGGGAGGGGGAGTTGAAGTGCTGAGCCACCGGGAGGTCAGGTAGGTTATTGCGGACTGAGCGGAGGTGTTCGGCGAAACGATCGCCCAACCTACGCTTGGTCTCACCGATGTAAATCAGCTGACATCTAGAGCAGCGGATGCAGTAGATGAGGTTGGAGGAGATACAGGTGAACCTTTGTCGCACCTGGAACGACTGCTTGGGACCTTGAATGGAGTCGAGGGGGGAGGTGAAGGGACAGGTGTTGCATTTCAGTGTGCTGTGTCAGTGTACTACTGCTGTACACTTGTACTATATCTGAGATGCTTATCTAACGTGCTTATGTATAGTGATACTAGTACTGAACTGTATACAAAAATGAATTTGTATACTTTGGTATACGTGACGAATAAAGTACCACATCAGAATAAAATTCTAAACATTTTAAAAGACATTCTGGTACATGGGGATGTAGGGATAGCAAAGATGAAACAATTTCAAGTTTAGTTTAGTTTAGTTTATAGATACAGCACAGACACAGGCGTTTTGGCTCACTGACCAGACCAGCGATCCCCATACACGAACACTATCCTACACACACTAGAGACACACACTAATAATTTAAATTAATTAATTTAATTAAATTAAATTATTAAATTTATACTAAGCCAATTAACCTACAAACCTGTGTGTCTCTGGAGTGTGAGAGGAAACCGAAGATCTCGGTGAAAACCAATGCAGTCACAGCACAGGGAGAACGTACAAACTCCGTACAGACAGCACCCGCAGTCGGGAATGAACCCGAGTCTCCGGCACTATGAGAGATGTAAGGCAGAAATTCTACCGCTGCGCCACCGTGCTACCCTTGTTAGGAAAGCAAGGTTTATAAAAGACTTTTGGAAAGCGTTGGGGGGGAGATGTGGCACTTCTTGTAAAGATGATACAAATGCACAGTGGCTGGAAAAGCAGCCACTGATAGAGGAAGCACTGTGGCTGAGTAATTGAAGCACAGCAGAGAACGATGATGAAATGGAGGGATGTCTGATGGAGCAAGCAAGCAATGACATTCTGTCTAAGTTGTACATTTCTGGAGACAGTCAAGCTATCTTAGGAGTTGTTGGGGAAATTGAGCCTTGAGATGGTAAAAAGGATAAATTTAATTTGAAAATGATGTGAGGCAAGAAGCCAATTTTGTTCTGTTACTGAAGTAAAAGTTAACAGAGATCAATGGTGGTGGAGTGGCACAGCGGTAGAGTTGCTACCTTACAGCGCCAGGCACCCAGGTTCGATCCTGACTACGGGTGGTGTCTGTAAGGAGTTTGTACATTCTCCCTGTGACTTGTGTGGGTTTCCCCCGGGATCTCCAGTTTCCCCCATACATTCCAAAGACGTACAGGTTTGTAGGCTATTTTGATTGGTATAATTGTACAAATTGTCCCTAATGTGTAGGGTGGTGTTAGTGTGCGGGGATCGCTGGCCGCCATGGGCTCGGTGAGCCGAAGGACCTGTTCCCGCGCTGTATCTCTAAACTAAATGAAAACCAAACAAGGGTGCATAGATAGCGCCAGGCGGACGAGGGCTTTGCCCGAGCCAGATGCTTGCCCCTTTACCGGGGTTACGTCCGTGCCCAGGTGGTGTTAGAGAGGGACATCGTTGTATAGTAGTTATTCAGTATATTTGTAATGATTGTTACAAAATTGTTTGAAAATTTAGATCATTTGGTGATTATGTACTATGGTGGTGGGTGTGTTACCACGGTTTGGTTTTTGTATCGAGATCGTAATTAAATAAATTATTAATTAAAAAAAAAAAAAGAATTTTATTAGAGGCATCTGCATATCATAGTCCAAACCAGTAGAGACTTTGTTTAACGGTTACGTATTAAATATCCAGGTTTCCAGGGACCCAGTTACCAAAGTAGCTGGGATCCTCCTTTATCGGTTACCTATTAACATTGCCTCTAATTATTTATTTAAAGTTTCAAAGGTTCAAAGGTTGATTTATTGTCACATACACCTAGATGTAGTGAAATTCTTTTATATTTTATAAAATATAATATAAAATAAAAATTTTATATTTATAGATAGAAAAAAAGAAAGAAAGAAAGAAATTAGAAAAATAGGATAAACTATCAATAAAACAACTTGGGAGATAGGTCTGTAGGTCAGAGAACATAACTATTCATCTAGTCCTGGGTTCAGGCTTCAGTCCGGCCTCCGTGCCGGTCCAATCTACCCCTTCAAGTAATCTATAAATGGAGACCATATTCTAATAAATAATTCTGGTTTGTCAATTAAGACATATCAAATTTTTTCCAAATGTTCGGTCTCCGACATCTCCATAATCCACATCTTGATTGTGGGGGTTGTTGGGCCTTTCCAAAATGTTAATATCAATGTTTTCCCCAGAGTTTGTACTATGGTAGCGGGTGTGTTACCACGGTTTGGTTTTTGTATCGTGATCGTAATTAAATACATTATTTTTGATACAAACAAAAGGGTTCTTGGTTCTTGATTTCTTGGTCCTCCAAAATATTCCAAATGGAATTTAAACTGGAGGTGGTGAAGGGGGGGCTTAAGGGAGGTGCATAAATTAAGGATGAGAGGGAAAAGATTTTAAAAGGACCTGAGGGGCAACTTTTTCACACAGTGGTTAAATGCAACAGGTTGCCAGAGAATGTTGTAGAGGCAGGCCGAAAGGCAATGTTTAAAATACATTTGGACAGGTACAGAGATAATGCAAAAAGTTCAGAAGGAATATGAGCCAAACCCAGGCAAATGGGACCAACTCGGATAGACATCTTGGTCAGCATGGATGCGGAGCTGGAGACTACGCTTGGGTTGGGCAGTCTGCCAAGGATCTATGGCTCTGGACTAAGCAGAGATGGCAGCTGTGAAAGTAGATGGCACAAAAGCCAGAGGCACATTGAAAGTCAATGAGGATAGTGCAGTTTTACAGACATCAAGCTGAAGAAAATCTTTTGTCATCCAGGCCCTTCTGACAGGCAATTAGAGATTGATGTTAGAGCTTTTGGGTCAAGATGTAAAACATAGGAAGAAACAAAAGTCAAGGGGAATTTAACATTTCTGATCTCTTTAAAATTATGTTCCTTGCATTTATGTACCGAGGATTGTTCCAGTAAAATTTCAAACCCAATCTAGATAAAGCTGCAATATTTTGAAATGGTACAGCAGTCTGATAACAAATGCCTTCAGCACCAAATTCATAGTTTGCTCTTTTAGTGCCAATAATTAACCTTGTTGTAAAAAGTGAAACAATTGTTAATTTATTTTAGTTTAGTTTAGTTTAGAGATACAGCGTGGAAACAGGCCCCTCGGCCCATCGAGTCCATGCCGACCCCGTACACTAGTTCCATCCGACAATTTACAGAGGCCAATTAGTCGTCTTTGGAATGTGGGAGGAAGCTGGAGCACCCCGGAGAAAACCTACGCAGTCACAGGGAGAACGTGCAAACTCCATACAGAGAGCTCCCGCAGTCAGAATTGAACCTGGGTCCCTGGCACTGTTAAGGGCCTATCCCACTTTCACGATCTAATTCACAACCTTTTTTACTCGTGGACATTTTTCATCATGTTGAAAAAACGCCCCAACCTACTTTGATGCCACGAGTACCTACGACTAGCACTACGACCTCCTACGACCTCGTGACGACCATGCTGCGAGTATGAGTCAAGGGCAAATTCGGCAGAGGTCGTGAATTAGGTCGTGAAAGTGGGACAGGCCCTTAAGGCAGCAACTCTACCGCTGCGCCACCATGCCACTGGTAATCTGTGATGTAGATCTGAAGATTGGCTATCTCAGTCTTTCTTTCAGCATATAAGTAGTTTAGCATTCTGTTCTTTGACCACAGACTATTTCAGGGGGTTGTTCAGACTTGGTGGGACTGTAGTTCACAGTTAGCCCAAAGCAACAGGGAAATTAGTTAGTTGGACATGTTTTTATGGCAATTCACTGTTTTTTAAGTTGTGGATACAAGCTCTTAAAAATGTGAAGTTAAAATTCATGGTATTTCTTTCATAGAATCGTGCGATGGTAACAAAATAGCAGGAAGGATTTAGATCGATCGTTTCGTTGAACACCTTCGCTCAGTCCGCCCGGACCTACCTGATCACCCGGTTGCTGGACACTTTAATTCTCCTTCCCATTCACACAATGACCATTCTGTCTTAGGCCTCCTCCATTGTCAGTGAGGCTAAACGCTAATTGGAGGAACAGCATCTCATATTTCGCTTGGGCAGCTCACAGTGGTATGAATATTGATTTCTTTAACTTCAAGCAACCCCGGCATCCCCTCTCTCTCTATTCCTCCCCGACCCAAGTCGCACCAGCATCTCAATGGCCAGCTTCCTTTATCATTGTTACTTTTTTGCATATCTTTCATTCATTGTTCTTTATCTCTCTATATCATCGTCTATACCTCTCGTTTCCCTTTCCCCTGACTAGTCTGAAGAAGAGTCTTGACCCGAAACGTCACCCATTCTTTCTCTCCAGAGATGCTGCCTGTCCCGCTGAGTTACTCCAGCTTTTTGTATCTATCTCGGGTTTAGATCTGTTGATTTTTGTGCTGGTTCTATGTAAGAATAGTCTATCTGCTCCCACTCACCTGCACTCTCCCCAGTCCTGCAAATACTTCTCTCTCATGTAGTTACTCAGCACCCTTTTAAACTTTACAATTGATTCTGCCTCCACTACTGCACTCGGAAATGCATTCCAGAGCCCAATCACTTACCGTGTTACAAAACGTTTCTCTTCTTGTCACTTTTGGTATCTTTCCTGCAAGCTTCATTCTATGTCCTTTAATTCATGATTCCTCCAATAATGGGGACAGTTTTGCTCCATTGGCTGTCTTTACCTTTCCAGATGTTAAATACTTTAGTTCAGTTTTAGTTTAGTTTAGAGATACAGCGCGGAAACAGGCCCTGCGGCCCACGGGGTCCGCACCGGCCAGCGATCCCCGCACATTAACAATATCCTACACCTACTAGGGACAATTTAAAAAAAAATTACAAAGCCAATTAACCTACAAACCTGTACGTCTTTGGAGTGTGGGAGGAAACCGAAGATCTCGGAGAAAACCCATGCAGGTCACGAGGAGAACGTACAAACTCCGTACAGTCAGGATCGAATCATGGTCTCTGGCGCTGCATTTGCTGTAAGGAAGCAACTCTACCGCTGCACCACCGTGACTGCCCCTACACCACCATGACCGCCCCAAAACTCTCTCTCAAATCTACTATCTACCTCATTGACAACCCTCAGACTATCCTTGATCGAACTTTGCTGGCTTTACATTACACTAAATGTTATTCTCTTATCGTGTATCTACAGTATACACTGTAAATGGATCAATTTATAATCAAAGATTGTCACATGTTAAAACAGGACAAAGTTAACTCCCCCTCCCATCCCCACACTGACCTTTCTGTCCTGGGCCTCCTCCATTGTCAGAGTGAGGCCCAGTGCAAATTGGAGGAACAGCACCTCATATTTCACTTGGGCAGCTTACACCCCAGCGGTATGTACATTGACTTCTTCTGACTTCAAGTAACCCTTGCTTTCCCTCTCTCCATCCCTCCCCCTTCCCAGTTCTCCAACCAGTCTTACTGTCTCCGACAACATCTTATCTCTGTTTACTTTGTTGTTACCTTCTCCCAGCTAACAATGATCTATTCTACATTTTCCTTGATCCCCATTTCCTTTGTCCTGTTTTCACACCTTATCTACACACTTCCTTTTCTATTCCTCTCATGGTTTTATACACTTATTTATTTCTCATGGCAGAATGCAAAAGCAGCAACACTGTGGAAATCCAACTGAGGGCAAACAATCACACATCGGGCAGATAACAAACAGAGTTTCAAAAGCTCTCTTGGAACATCCCTGAAGAGTATCAACATTGACACATGTCACTAGGAATGACAACCATTGGATCAGTATGTTTGATGACCAGCATTAAAAGTGGTACTCAGCCACACAAGGAATTGGTGAGTAATTTTAGGCACCACATCTGAGGAAGGATATGCTGGCTCTGGGGCGGGTCAGGAGGAGGTTTACAAGAATGATCCCAGGAATTAGTAGGTTAACCTATGATGAGCGTTTGTCGGCACTAGGCCTGTACTCGCTGGAGTTTAGAAGAATGAAAGGGGACCTCATTCAAACGTACAGAATAGTGAAAGGCTTGGATAGAGTGGACGTGGAGAGGATGTTTCCACTAGTGGGAGAGTCTAGGGCTGGAGGTCATAGGCTCAGAATTAAAGGACGTTCTTTTAGGAAGGAGACGAGGAGAAATATCTTTAGTCAGAGGGTGGTGAATCTGTGGAACAGATTGTCACAGAAGGCTGTAGAGGCCAAATCAGTGGATATTTGTAAGGCAGAGATAGATAGATTCTAGATTAGTACAGGTGTCAGAGGTTATGGGAAGAAGGCAGGAGAATGGGGTTAGGTTGGAGAGATAGATCAGCCACGATTGAATGGCGGAGTAGACTTGATGGACTAATTCCACTCCTATTCCTTATGACCTTATTAAACGAGAATGGAGGAAGCAAAGCTGAAAAGGGAATATCAAAAGTCATCTCTAATGCTGCGGCATTGCTACTCTCCCATGTGTGTGAAAGGAATTCTCCAGCCCTGGCAGGTCTAATCAGCCACCTCCATACACATAACAACAGAAGGCTGTGGAGGCCAAGTCAATGTATATTTTTAAGGCAGAGATTCTTGATTAGTATGGGTGTAAGGGGCTATGGGGAGAAGGAAGGAGAATGTGCTTGAGAGGAGAAGATAGATCAGCCATGATTGAATGGTGGAGTAGACTCGATGGGCCAAATGGCCTAATTCTGCTCCTATCAGCAACTACAGCTGCGTCCGCTGGACTGGAGGGCGGCAGCTTCGGCAGCTTCGACCGCCCCGGGCCGCGGAGTTTGTACCGGCCCGTTTGCGGAGATCGGATTCAGCCGCGGGACTTACCTACCATCACCCGGTGGGGTCACAACATCGGAGGCTTGGATTACCTCAGCACAGAGGGAGAGCAAGGAGGGAAGAGACAATGACTTTGGGACTTTAAACTGTGCTGAGTGTTTGTTATTTATTCTATGTTATGGCTGCAGGCTAAACCATTTCGTTGCACTGAAAAGTGCAATGACAATAAATTGAATCAAATCAAATCAAATCACTTATGAACATTATAAGAACATTATAAACTAGATGTCATGTTCTTCTTCGAGAATAAGTCTTTACTTTTGACTTTAGAGATACAGTGTGGAAACAGGCCCTTCGGCCCACAGAAACCGTGCCGACAAGCGATCACCCTGTGCGCCAGCAGTATCCTACACACCAGGGCCAATTTACAATTTCACTGAAGCCAATTAACCTACAAACGTGCCTGTCATTGGAGTGTGGGAGAAAACTGGAACACCCGGAGAAAACCCACGTGGTCACGGGGAGAATGTACAGACATCATGCAGACATCACCCCTAGTCAGGATTAAACCCGGGTCTCTGGCACTATAAGGCAGCACCTCTACCACTGCACCACTGTGTATCGCAATAAATGATGATCAACAACAAACAATCCATCACTTAAAATCCTCTCCTGGCATTGCTAATCCTCCTCAATCTATCTATATTACTAAATCTCTGTTCTTGACCGCTTTTGGTCATCTGTGCTGCGATTTCCGAGAGAACGCTGCCACCTACGGCCGTAATTTTTGGCCACCTTGCTCAGAGCCCCCCTCCGCCGCATGTGTGCCAAGGATTTTTTCCGTCGATGAAAAATGGCAGAGATATTAATGTCTTTACAAAATTCTCCATTCTCTCTGCTGCCCCCGCTGGCGGCAGGGAGGAGGGACTATAAAACCAGGAAGTGGTGTGCCTCACAGTCTCTTCAAGATGGAGGAAGGCAGAGGGTCACGTTTCGCTGAGCTGTGAATAACACTGAACACATGACTACTCAAATGTAAGTGCCCTTAGTGGTTCTAAAATGCTTGCAGAATGTGTCTATTCGTTCTAAAATGTTTGCAAAAAGTGTCTATTGGTTCTAAAATGTTTGCAAAAAGTGTCTCTTTTGGTTCTACAATGCTTGCAGAATGTGTCTTTTTTGGTTCTAAAATGCTTGCAAAAAAATGTTTATTGGTTCTAAAGCTTGCAAAAAAATGTCTATTGGTTCTAAATCTTGCAAAAAGTGTGTCTATTGGTTCTAAAGCTTGCAAAAAGTGTCTCTATTGGTTCTAAAGCTTGGAAAAAATGTCTATTGGTTCTAAAGCTTGCAAGAAAATGTTTATTGGTTCTAAAGCTTGCAAAAAAATGTCTATTGGTTCTAAAGCTTGCAAAAAATGTCTATTGGTTCTAAAGCTTGGAAAGAAATGTCTATTGGTTCTAAACTTGCCAAAAAATGCCTCTTGATTCTAAAGCTTGCAAAAAAAATGTCTATTGGTTCTAAAATGCTTGCAAAAAGTGTCTCTATTGGTTCTAAAATGCTTGCAAAGGTGGGAGGGGGAGGGACTATAAAATCCGGAAGTAGTGTGCCTCACAGTCTCTTCAAGATGGAGGAATGCAGAGGGTCACGTTTCTCTGAGCTGTGAATAACACTGAACACATGTCTACTCAAATGTGAGTGCCCTTAGTGGTTCTAAAATGCTTGCAAAAAGTGTCTATTGGTTCTAAAATGTTTGCAAAAAGTGTCTCTTTTGGTTCTACAATGCTTGCAGAATGTGTCTTTTTTGGTTCTAAAATGCTTGCAAAAAAATGACTGTTGGTTCTAAAATGCTTGCAAAAAAATGTCTATTGGTTCTCAAGCTTACAAAAAAATGTCTATTGGTTCTAAAGCTTGCAAAAAAAGTCTATTGGTTCTAAAGGTTGCAAAAAAAGTGTCTCTATTGGTTCTACAATGCTTGAAAAAAGTGTCTCTATTGGTTCTAAAATGCCTGCAAAAAGTGTCTATTGGTTCTACAATGCTTGCAGATAGTATCTCTATTGCTTCTAAAGTGTGTGTGTATGTGTGTGTCGTCTGTCTGTGCGTGCGTATGTATGAGTTGCTGTGTCTGTGTAAGTGTCTGTGGATGAGTGTGTGAGTGTCTGTGTATGAGTGTGTGTATGTGTGAGTGTCTGTATGTGTGAGTGTTTGACTGTGTCTCTGTGTACGAGTGTCTGTCTGCATGTGTGTCTGAGTGTGTGTGTGTGCGCACTCTGCTTGAAATGCTGTGAAATTGGCTTGGAGTGCTGTGAGGTTGGACTTGCGGCCTGCACTCCATGATGACGTTTGAGGTAAATTCTCAGATTTTCTTTGTTAAAATTTGACCACTTAATCTCTCTATATTAAAATTGTCTTTTTTTTAATATCAAGAGGCAGTGAGCAGCAGAACACAGCAAGAGACACAACAAAAAATGACTTAATAAATCTCATCTTTAACGTTTAAATTGTTGTTATATTTTAAGCCATTCACATTTTAAACTTTAATAAATCCTTTTTCCACTTGCCATGCCTGCGTGCTCTTCATCACAATAGTAACCTAATAGGCAGGAATGGTTGCGCTGTCGGTGAGCCACTAAGAGTGCATGGGGGGAGATTGAGGGGAGATAGACTGAATGTGTGTGGGGGAGGGGAATGGCATGGAGCAGAGAGGGAGGAGAAGGGAAGAGGGATGACTGAGTGAACTGCCACCACCAGCTATGAGTGACTGGGCTGCCAGCCCACCAGCCATGAGTAAGTGAAATGCCAGCCCACCAGCTGTAAGTGACTGAAGTGCCAGCCCACCACCCATGACTTAGTGAACTGCAAGTCCAAAAATCCATTCAGTCCACAATGTCCATACTAGCCCTCTGGAAACCAGTCCCTTCAGTGCACAACAGCCAGAGTGACTGAGCTGCCCGGCCAGAGTGACTGAGCTGCCAGCCCAAGAATCCATTCAGCCCACAATGTCCATACTAGCACTCTGGAAACCAGTCGCTTTGACCCACAACATACATACTAGCGCTCCAGAAAGCCGGCCCCCTCCCCCTTCCCCCCCCCCTTCCCCTCCCCCCCCCCCCCCCCAACTAGTCAGCAATATTGGAAGTGGTGCAAAGGTGGAATATTGCGTTGGGGGACCAGCCCTCCCGTGTGAAACTGGGACCCAACGGGTCCCACTTAGTCTAGTATGATATAAAACTCCCTTCAGCAGTTTGCAGAGAATTGCTGGAGTGAGTTGGTTAGAAACTGCTGATGCCATGAAAAGAACTGTCTGTGAGCTGATCTAACTTGAGCCCAGAGACAATGAACAGCTTGTGAACCCAAGGTTATTATTGGTAAATCCTAAGGCAGAGTTGTGAGCAACAACCCACCAGCAGGATGAAGGTAATGAGGTAACGATGACTCGTCCCCTGAGACCAGGCCTAATTAGGAAGGGTCACAATCCTGTTGATTGGTTTTGAGCTAGTGAGGCGAAGTGCAGAAATTGATGGTCTAATTATTTTTGTGTAGAGAAGAAAGCCTGTGCATCAGTGTTTTGCAGGATTTTTGTTTTGGATTAGCTTGGTAGACTTCCAGATTGTCTTTAGAGTTTGGAGAGACAGCGTGGAACCAGGCCCTTCGGCCCAACGAGTCCGCACCGACCATCGATCATCTGTGACTAGTTTTATGTCATCCCACTTTTGCATCCTACACACAAAGGGACAATTAACCTACAAACCCACAGGTATTTGGAATGTGAGAGGAAACCGGAGCACCCATAGAAAACCCATGCGGTCACAGGGAAGAACGTAAAAATTCCGCACAAATTATAGATTAAAGAGCGCGGCACGGTGTTGCTGCCTCACAGCGTCAGAGACTCGGTTTCAATCCTGACTGCGGGCGCTCTCTGTGCGGACGTTGTACATTCTCCCCGTGACCTGCGTGGGTTTTCTCCGGGATCTCTGGTTTCCCCCCCATACTCCAAAGGCCTACAGGTTTGTAGGCTAATTGGTTTGGTATCATTGTAAATTGTCCCCAGTGTGCAGTATAGTGTGGGTGTGCGGGGACCGCTGGTTGGCACGGACTCTGTGGGCCGAAGGGCCAGATTCCGTGCTGTATCTCTAAACTAAACTAAACTAATTATGTTCTAACGCTAGATGTTATGGTCTTCCTTAGGATTAAGTGATGAACAATAAACAATCCACTCAAAATTCATGTCTTTAAGTTCCCAGGTAAAACTTTGATCTACCCTCATCCCAGTGTTTAAATTAGTTTAGTTTAGTTTATTGTCACGTCTACCGAGGTACAATGACAAACATTTGTAGCGTGCTGACCAGTTAGCGGAAAGGCAATTCATGATGTACAGATACATGATAAAAGGAATAACGTGAATAATGGCAGAAGAAATTAAGAAGATCTTAGTTCAAGTAGGAGATGTTGCTGTAGGAGTGGAGATTTAAAGAGTGCAGTGATTGTAATGCATGATTGTAGATCCGCCTCTGTGACCAACACACAAAGAGTCGGCTAGGTTGGGCGCTATCTTGGATCAGTTAGTGGAAGTTCTCTCAAGTTAATATTTAGCTCAGAGACACAGCGTGGAAACAGGCCCTTCGGCCCACTGGGGTCCGCGCCGACCAGCGATCCCCGCACATTAACACTATCCTGCACCCACTCGGGACAATTTTTTATTTACCAAGCCAATAAACCTACTAACCTGTATTCTTGCGAGTGTGGGAGGAAACCGAAGATCTCGAGGAAAACCCGCGCGGGTTACGGGGAGAACGTACAAACTCTGTACAGACAACACCCGTAGTCGGGATCGAACCCGGGTCTCCGGCGCTGCATTCGCTGTACGGCAGCAACTCTACCGCTGCGCCACTGTGACCGCCCGTTTTTAAAACAAATAAACCAGCTTCAATCAGTCAAACACTTCTCACCATCACTCAGAGACATAATTCACACATCACGTTGAACACATCACACATCACACATTCATCCATTTCTTTCCAGTCGCCAAGAAATCCTCATATTGGAAGCGGACTATACACTAAAAAAAAAGTTAGGGTTAGCCTCAGGGTCAAGGGAGGAAGTTTAAATATAAAGCAGAAATGATCTTTTCTCAAGTTAAGAGTTCACTAACCATCACTTATAACGCTGGAACAGTTTCATAGCTCTGAAAAGTGGAGATGAAAATCACATTTTGCAGGAAAATAATGCAATCTCCACTGGAAGTATTTCTTTCTTTTTGTTAAAAAATTGAACTATTAGATCCTTTAATTAAAAAATAATGGGCCAGCAAAGTGATTTATATTCATGGATTTTATGTCAGCTTTAAGAATCTGAAGTTGAAATTGTCGTGGATTTCCTGAGGCAAGCTGTGATAAATCACCTCCCAGATCCATTACTCTGCTAATATACTTTACTTTACTATGAGATTAATTCAAAAGCATCATTCTACTTCTTTTCATATTGAACATCTCAAGTATGGACCTCCTGAGAGATTGGATAAATAAATTAATTGCAGTCCTGCTGAATTGTGTTAATACTAAAGCTGGGTAATGAGCCATGGTGTTTTTTTGTTGCTTCGACATCCTCCCATTGACAGCGGCAATATCACAGATGGCTGTGGAAGTTAGAGATTGATCTGTGGACACCATGTTCTGGACACTTGTTCATCAATTTTAAATAGTAGCGTTTCAAAAATTATGGACATTATTTTGAAATATCTTGTATCCTTCGATTCTTAAACCCACTTGGTTACAACTTACAAACTGGTGATATGAATACTGATTTTTCTAATTTCAAGTAGCCCTTGCATTCTCTCTCTCTCTCATGGGGAGAAAGCAGGAGAATGGGGTTAGGAGGGAGAGATAGATCAGCCATGATTGAATGGCGGAGTAGACTTTATGGGCCGAAATGACCTAATCCTGCTCCTATCACTCTCTCCTTCCCTCCCTCACCCTAGCCATCTTGCTAGTTTCATTAGCCAGCAATGGACCACTTCTTGCGTCATCGGTGCCGGCTGTGATTTATTCTGTACCTTTTCATGCCTCTAGTTTCCCGCTCCACTGTCTAAAGAAAAGTCTCGACCCAAGACGTCACCTATTACTTTGCTCTACCAAAAACGTTACGGATAGCGGAGATGCTGCCTGTCCTGCTGAGTTCCTCTTGCATTTTGTGTCTATCTTTGAAATTACTAGAAGCAGGTTGACGTACAGAGAGATCTTGGGGGTGATCCATAGCTCCCTAAAAGTGGCAACACAAGTCGATAAAGTGGTAAAGAAGGGATGCGGTATGTTTGTCTTCAACGGTCAGGTTGAGTATGAGAACCAGGAAGCCATGTTGCAACTTTATTGGACAATGGTTAGGCCGCATTTGGAGTATTGTGTGGACTTCTGACCACCACATTACAGGTAGGATGTGGAGGTTCTGGAGAGGGTGAAGAAGTCAGTTTCCAGACTTCTACCTGGATTAGAGGGTATTAATGATAAAAAATAGATAGACATAAAATGCTGGAGTAACTCCGCGGGTCAGGCAGCATCGCCAGAGGAATGGAATGGGTGACGTTTTGGGTCGAGACCCTTCTTCAGAGGTAAATGATTCTAATGATAAAAATAGGTTAGACAAACTTAGATTGTTTTCTCTGGAGTATCAAAGGCTGACGGGAGACCTGATAGAGGTATACAAAATTATGAGGTGCATAAATAGGGAAGACAGTCAAATGGTTGGAAATGTCAAAGTCAAAGAATACAGGGCATAACCTTTAAGGTGAGAGGGGCAAAGTTAAGAGAGTTAGATAGAGCTCTTAAAGATAGCGGAGTCAAGGGATATGGGGAGAAGGCAGGAACGGGGTACTGACTGTGGATGATCAGCCATGATCACAGTGAATGGCGGTGCTGGCTCGAAGGGCCGAATGGCCTACACCTGCACCTATTGTCTATTAAAAGGTGATGTGCAGGGCAAGTATTGGTGGTGGAGGCAGATAAGATGGTGGCTTTTAAGATGCTTTTAGACAAGTGCATGGAAATGCAGGGAATGGAGGAAAATACTCTTGACTCTTGATGAGTTGCAGACAGAGGAGACTAGTTTATTTTAGCGTCATGTTTGGCACAAATATTGTGGGCTGAAGGGCTTGTCCAGTGCTGTGTAGTTCTATGTGCTATATCCGGCGACCAAGCAAATACAGACCAGTGGATAATGCATGAAAGCTGTGCCAGAAACAGCACGAAAAAAAAAGATTTTCACTGTACCTCAGTACATGGGACAATAAACGAAAGGGCAGCAAAGTAGCACAGCTGGTAGAGTTGCTGTCTCACGACGCCAGAACCCCACGTTCGATCCTGACCTCGGGTGCTGTCTGTGTGGAGTTTGCACGTTCTCCCAGTGACCGTGTTGGTTTTCCCCAATATTACAAAGACGTGCGGGTTTGTGGGTTAATTGGCATCTGTAAATTGCCTTTAATGTGCAAGGAGTGGATGCAAATGTGGGATAACTTAGAACTGGCGTGAATGGGCAATCAATGGTCTGTGTGTGCTCAATGGTCTGTAGGGCCTGTTTGCAAATTGTTTCTTTCAACCAATTTTCATAAGCATAATGCTATTTTTTATTTGCCTCATGGTTTAGCTGCAAGGCTGAATATCAGCTTTGAATAACTAATGTTGACACCAGTTGTCATTTACTAAAAAGGATTTTGTGTTTGTCCACTATTTCCTTTAATTGTGGCTTTGCAGATTTGAAATTGTTAAATTCCTGGCTGCAATGAGTTTATAGCAATAGATGTATAAAGCTGACACAAGCCTGCCTCACACAATTAAACCAACTGGTTTCATTAACTTGAAAATGTTATCGTATATTTTCAGTATGGTATAAAACATTAAAAACAATAAAAAATTCTGATTCAGACGAAGATAATTTTATGCTTCAATGGGATGTTTTCTGAACAGTCCATTAGAGACAGCAGAAAAAAAAATCAGAAATCATTCAGCTTTCCGATAGAACTTTCATACAAACTAGAGTCCCTATTTTTGAATCCACAAAGTTTTTCTTATTAAGTGGCTAGATTAAGTGCAGCGCAGCAGGTGGAGCTGCTGCCTCACAGTGCCAGAAGCCCGGGTTCGCTCCTGACCTCAGGTGCTATCAGTGTGGAGTTTGCACGTTCACACTGTGACTGCACAAGTTCCTTCCAGGTACTCCGGTTTTCTCCCACATCCCAAAGATATGCAGATATGCAAGGAGTAAGCCATTTAGAACGGAGACGAGGAAACACTTTTTCTCACAGAGAGTGATGAGTCTGTGGAATTCTCTGCCTCAGAGGGAGGCAGATTCTCTGGATGCTTTCAAGCGATAGGGCTCTTAAAAATAGCGGTCAGGGGATATGGGGAGAAGGCAGGAACGGGGTACTGATTGGGGATGATCAGCCATGATCACATTGAATGGCTGGCTCGAAGGGCCAAATGGCCTACTCCTGCACCTATTGTCTATTTGTACGTTAATTGGCCTCTGTACATTGCCCCTAGTGTGTTCAGAGTGGATGCAAAAATTGGGATAACATAGAACCAATATGTTCTATGTTTCATAGTTGATCGATGGTTGGCATGGACTTGGTGGGCTTAAGGGCCTGTTTAGATACAGCATTGAAAAAGGGCCTTTGACCTATTGGGTCCACACCGATCATTGATCACCTCTTCATACTAATTCTATATTATCCCACTTTCGCATCCATTCCCAACACACAGACGAATTTACAGAGGCCAATTAACCTATAAACCCGTAGGTGTTTGTGATATGGGAGGAAACCGGAGCACCTGGAGGAAACCCACACAGTTACAGGGAGAATGTGCAAACTCCACACAGACAGCGCCCCAGGTCAGGATTGTTCCCTGAGTTTAGTTTATTGTCACGTGTACCGAGTTACAGTGAAAAGCTTTTGTTGCTTGCTAAACGGTTGGTGGAAAGACTCGGGTCTCTGGTGCTATGAGGCAGCAGTTCTACGCCACTGTGCCACCCTTAAATAACCACCCTTGGTTTCATGTGGGAGGAGACCCATACATTCACAGAGAGAATGTGCAAATTCCACGCAGATAGCATTCAAGGCCAGGATCAAACCCTGGTCTCTGGTGCTATGATTCATTCCCGGGATGGCGGGACTGTCATATGTTGATAGAATGGAGCGGCTGGGCTTGTATACTCTGGAATTTAGAAGGATGAGAGGGTATCTTATTGAAACATATAAGATTATTAAGGGTTTGGACACATTAGAGGCAGGAAACTTGTTCCCGATGTTGGGGGAGTCCAGAACCAGGGGCCACACTTTAAGAATAAGGGGTAAGCCATTTAGAACGGAGATGAGGAAATACCTTTTCACACAGAGAGTTGTATCTGTGGAATTCTCTGCTGGTTCTCTGGATGCTTTCAAGAGAGAGTTATGCCCCTGTCCCACTTAGGAAACCTGAACGGAAACCTCTGGAGACATTGCGCCCCACCCAAGGTTTCCGTGCGGTTCCCGGAGGTTGCAGGTGGTTGCCAGAGGTTGCAGGTAGTGGAAGCAGGTAGGGAGACTGACAAAAACCTCCGGGAACCGCACGGAAACTTTGGGTGGGGCGCAAAGTCTCCATAGGTTTCCGTTCAGGTTTCCTAAGTGGGACAGGGGCATTAGATAGAGCTCTTAAAGATAACGGAGTCAACAGATATGGGGTGAAGGCAGGAACGGGGTACTGATTGTGAATGATCAGCCATTCAACTACTTCCCTCCAGCAGACGTTACAAGGCCTTCTACGCCCGAACCTCCAGACTCAGGAACAGTTTCATCCCAAGAGCTATAGCGGATCTGAACCGGCCCTAATGAGTGCCCCCCCACCCACCCCCTTTGGACAGTCTCCCTCAGATGGTCACGTCAATCAATTCAGCTTGTTTATTTATGTATTGTATTTATTTACCTTTCTTGTACATCAGTGGAGCTGCACACTAAATCTCGTTGCACTGACGTGCAATGACAATAAAAGATATATTATTATTATTATTATTATTATTATTATTATTATCACATTGAAGGGCGGTGCTGGCTCGAAGGGCCGAATGGCCTACTCCTGCACCTATTGCCTATTGTCTGTGAACTAGTAGCTCTACCAGCTGTGCCACTGCTGTGTCTTTCCCAGGTCGCAGCTTTTAATCAATACAGAGCCTGAGGTAAACTGATGTGCACAGACAGAAGACATGTTTCTTTCAATATTGAGCACAATGGCTTGCTTTAAAAGATGGAGCTGCTGCACTGATTGTATCTCAGTCCCAGTATGGGGCAGCAAATTAGATGACAGATAGATAATTGCAATCATTGTTCACATTTTTTTTGTCATATTTGTGAGGGCAACGGATTCCATTCCATGTTTTATGTTACTACAATATACTAGTCCCAACAGCTGAGCTACCAGGAGCAGATGCAACTGAATTTTGAACTCCCAGTGCCTATTTAAATGGCCTCCCACAGAGTAAACACTGTTAATCTCTTTCACGCACTGATAACACCTCCACACGGTCAGAATGAATCTTGCATTTTAACCATTCATTGCGAATGGCATGGCCTGACATATTCCTAAGTGCAGTTCCATAAAATGCAGAAATTGCTGCTTTTACACATTAAATATTTGTGGCACCTTTAACCAGTTCAGTAATAATTATTTTTCAAAAGTGTCTGGAGAGAGAGAGAAAATCTTATGGTTGCCTCATCCAATTTTCTGATTTAAAACAAAGTCTGAGGCACTAATTAGCATTTTAATGGACTGCAATTATCTGCAATTCACTTTAGGATAACTAGTTCCCAAGCAGTTTAGTTTCACTGATTATCAATGAAACTTTCTGAAGTGAAAATACAGGGTTGGATCAAAAAAAATCAAACACTACCTGCATATTTCTGGCCCTTGGCGTGGTGTACATTAATGCTTTCTTTGCTGCTTATATGCCATTATGTCTAAAGTACCTCGGTGTTGTACAGCATAATGGGCGGCACGGTGGCGCAGCAGGTAGAGTTGCAGCTTCACAGCGCCAGAGATCCAGGTACGATCCTGACTACGGGTGCTGTCTGTGTGGAGTTTGCACGTTCTCTCTGTGACCACTTGGATTTCCTCCTGGTGCTCCGATTTCCTCCTACATCCCAAAGACGTGTAGGTTTGTAGGTTAATTGGCCTCTGTAAATTGCCCCTAGTGTGTCAGAAGTGAATGAGAAAGGGGATAACAGAACAAGTACCTAGATAGGATAGGTTTAAAGGGAAATGGGCCAAATGCAGGCTGATGGGACTAGTGTAGATGGGGCAAGTAGGTCGGCGTGGGCAGGTTGGTGCCGAAGGGCCTGTTTTCATGCTGTATGAATCTATGACTCTACGTGAACTAGTGTGAACAGGTGATTGAGTGTCAGACTGGACTCGGTGGGCCAAAGGGCCTGTTTTCATTCTGTATCTCAAAACTAAACTAAACATTTCACTCTGTTCATTCAGGGTCCAAAGAAGGGCTTCAGCGACTGCCACAAAAATCAAGACTGCTCGGAGAGAGAATTAAATAAATATGTCTGAGAAAGGACTGCGGAATGGAACTGAAGGAGTACTCCGGTAAAGAGCGAGGCAAATACGATGGGCCAAATGGCCTCTTATCCTGTAACCGTTCTTTAACTCTCCATGTGGTTAAGCAAGTTGTTGTTTCCCAAGATTTAAGTTACATACACCATTAAAATATTGCCCCCCACACCCTCCCCCTCCCTTCCCCCCCCCCCCCCCACCAACCCCCACTCACCCCCCTCCCTCCCCCACTCCCCCCCAGTGTGTGTGTGGGGTGGTTAGTTTGTGTGTGACGCCAAGGTCCCCCTTGGTCTAGTTACATTTAAACCTTTAGCTTGACAACACATTGTACAGTATAGTCATAGAGCATTACAGCATAGAAACAGGCCCTTCGGCCCAACTTACCCACACCGGCCACATGTCCCTTCTACACAAGTCCCACCCACCTGCTTTTGGTCCTTCTATATAACTAAAAGTCTCATCTTGCCACTTCCTATCTGCGCTGTATATTGGTTTTAGAAGAAACGCTACCCTATATCGCTATGATTTTTGGCCATCTTACTTACAGTCCTCCTCCACTGCGGCAGTCCCAAGGAGTTTTCCGATCGATGAAAAATAAAAAAGTTATGAGTGTTTAAAAATCTTGAGATCAGCTGATTAGTCCTCGCACCTGTCAATCACCACGATAAAGGTAACGCCCCTTCTGGGGAGGGGGGGGGGGGGGGGGGGCAGGACTATAAAACCCCGGATGCCTGGACGTGAGTCAGTCACTCTGGAAGATCGCGAGCGAGAGTCCACAACTGTCATTCTAAGCTGTGAACCAACTGAACTGTGAGTCTGCAATGTACTTGCAATAAATGATTTGTTAGCCCTTAATGACAATGCAATGAGTTGTTTGGCAATTTGGTGGCCTGCACTCTGCGTAAAACGCTATGAAATTAAATGTGGTGGCCTGCACTCTGTTTGAAATGGCATTTCAAGGAATAACCGTGAGTGAACTGCCAGCCCACTAGCCCTGAGTGACTGAGCTGCCAGCCCACTAGCCCTGAGTGACTGAGCTGCCAACCCACCAGGCCTGAGTGACTGCCAGTCCAAAAATCCATTCGGCCCACAATGTCCATACTAGCCCTCTGGAAACCAGTCCCTTCGGCCCACAACACTCATACTAGTGCTCCAGAACCCCCCCCCCCACCCCCCCCCCCCACCCCACTGGCCACCAATATTGGAATTGTTGGAGAGGTGGAATATTACGTTGGGGGACCAGCCATCCCATGTGAACATGGGACCCAATAGGTCCCACTTAGTCTAGTATCCCCATGTACCTGTCTAAATGTTTCTTAAATGTTGCAATAGACCCTGCCTCAACTACCTCCTCCGGAAGCTCGTTCCATACACCGACCACCCTTTGCGTGAAAAAGTTAGCCCTCAGGTTCTTATTAAATCTTTCCCCCCTCACCTTAAACCTATGCCTGATTCTCAAATCCCCTTCTTTGGGCAAAATACTCTGTGTATCTACCTGATATGGCATCCCACTATTTTCCTTGTTAGAATAGTGTACATGAGACACTGAAAGAATTTCATCTGTGTGAAGTGCTTGGAGAAGTCCCGAGGGAGCAAAGGCCCTTATAGAAATATTAAAGACTCCTTCACTTTTAAGTACTTGTTTATTTCTGTTTGTATCTTACCACCTCTTGTCCTTTTTATTAGTTTCAATGCTATGACGCCACTTTCAGCTAGTTACGATAAATATCAAAACCCAAATTAAAATCTGAAGTACACCCTTTCATTCAACTTAATTCCTGAAGCCAGAGTTTCAGCACTTTTGTTTATTGCCATCCGTGCGTGTTTAACATGCATTTTAATCACCCACGACCACATTATGGATCCATCTTGTGCATCTATAAATAACTTGTGCTCACTTCGAACCATCAAGCACGGTTGCTTTTCCCCAAACTGCTTTGAGGATTATCTTGGCCAAAACGTCATCCAATCTGTTTCTTTCACACGGCTTATTATAGATCCAGATGTGATAGTAATTACGACTTCTGCACTCGTGCCCTGTTCTATTCCATTCACATTGTATCACTCACTTGCACCTCAACAGATCAATGATGACAATGATGACAACTGCATTACGCCCAAAGTGAAAATGTTACAATTTAAAAACATTACTTGTCATGGATGTACATTTATTGAGAGAGAAATTGAGACAAGCAAAATATATTTCCCACAGGAACCCTGGCAGGCATTGGAGGCAGGTGACACATTCCATCTGTGTGGAAAGGAATGAAAAGGCAAATCCAGCATTTCGGGAAAAAACGTACCGAAAGGATTGTTACAAAATCCCTTACAATGTTTTCATTTTGGAGAGACAGGCCCTTCGGCCCACTGAGTTCGTGCCGACCAACGATCCCCCTTACACTAGTTCCATGTTATCCCAGTTTTGCATCCTACACACTAGGGGCAATTTCTACAGAAGCCAATTAACCAACAAACCTGCACGTCATCCTTGGAGTGCAGGGGGAAACCAGAACACCCAGAGAAAACCCACTTGGTCACAGGGAGAACAAACAAGATGCTGCCTAAACCGGATGACTCTCTGCGTGCTGGTCCCAGAGTAGATCTGCAATCACTCACTACAATCATTCCACTCTTTTAAACCTCTACTCCAACAGCAGCATTTCTTATTCTATTCCCTTTGCCATGTATTGTATCTGTACCCTGTACCCTGTGGACAGCTTGACTGTGATCATGTACAGTCTTTCTGCTGACTGGATAGCAGCACATTTTCTCTGCCCTCTAGTTTAGTTTAGAGATGCAGTGCTGACACAGGCCCTTCAGCCCACCGAGTCGGCATCAACCAGCGAACCCCGCACATTAACCTACAAACCTGTACGTTTTTGGAACGTGGGAGGATACCGAAGATCTCGGAGTAAACCCACGCGGTCAAGGGGCCAACATACAGACAGCACCCATAGTCGGTGTCGAACCCGGGTCCCCAGCGCTGCAAGCACTGTAAGGCAGCAACTTACAAAATTCTTAAGGGGTTGGACAGGCTAGATGCAGGAAGATTGTTCCCGATGTTGGGGAAGTCCAGAACAAGGGGTCACAGTTTAAGGATAAGGGGGAAATCTTTTAGGACCGAGATGAGGAAAACATTTTTCACACAGAGTGGTGAATCTCTGGAATTCTCTGCCACAGAAGGTATTTGAGGCCAGTTCATTGGCTATATTTAAGAGGGAGTTAGATGTGGCCCTTGTGGCTAAAGGGATCAGGGGGTATGGAGAGAAGGCAGGTACAGGATACTGAGTTGGATGATCAGCCATGATCACAATGAATGGCGGTGCAGGCTCGAAGGGCCGAATGGCCTACTCCTGCACCTATTTTCTATGTTTCTATGTAAATCTACCACTGCGCCATCATGCTCTACTTTCGTACACGTGACTATAAACTAAGCTGAACTAAAGAATGTATAAACTCCGTACAGACAGCACCCATAGTCAGGATTGCACCCAGGTCTCTGGCTCTGTAAGGCAGCAGCTCTACCACTGCACTATAGTGCCGCCCCTACACTAGGCTACGCTAAATTACTCTCCATTTGGCTTTATAGCTGAAACCCCAGAAACGAAAGGTTAAAATTTGGACACATTGACACTGAATCTCTGTAAAGGTGAAAATTTGGAGTTACAACATTTTGAAGGTTCAAGCCACCAGACTACCATCAGAAATATCTGAATTATAAACATTTTTAAGTAAATATTTTTAAGAAAAATTTATTTTCTTACAATTTTGTCAATGCGCTACGCAGTGGTTCAGCGGGTAGAGCTGCTGCTTTGCAGTGCCAGAGGCCTGGGTTTAATCCTGACCTTGTGTGCTGTCGATGTGGAGTTTGCATGATCTTCTTGTGACCGCCTGGGTTTTCTCTGGTGCTCCGGTTTCCTCCCACATTCCAAAGACATGCAGGTCTGTAGGTTAATTGGCTTCTGTACATTGTCCCTGGTGTGTAGAATGTGATAATGGGATAACATAGAGCTGGTGATCGATGGTTGGTGTGGACTCGGTGGGTTGAAGGGCCTGTTTTCGCGCTGTATCTCCAAACTGAACTAAACTAAACTAAAATGCGCTTGTTATGTGCTCCCTCTGCTGGTGTTATAGGGTACTCACCTGTTTCTGTTTTCTCCTGAGTGCAGGCGTGGCTGTGAATCAGGAATCACGGGGTTAAAGGCTCCTGTACCCGATTGGCCAAGCTGCGTCAGGTGACGGGTGACTAATCTGAAGTTTAAATACCAGAATCTCCCAGGATTCTTTCTCTTCTTCGTCGACCCTGCCTTGTGAGCAGTCTGCTGGTGTGAGCTGAGGAAGGCCTGGCCACATGGCATAGAACTTTGTGTACTTTCACCATTCCTTGTTAACAAATATTGAATTGGGACGGATAAGGGCTGACCTTAGTGTTTTCGGGTATTTTGTTTCAGGGTTATATCTCTTTAGGCAGGTTTTAGAGTCTCCGGTTCGACGGTCCATCACGTGGCTGGCTGGAGCATTGTTAAATTGTTTGTCAGTCCATCCATATCTCTGACTGGGTGTTTGAATCAGGTTTGGGTTTTGTGTTCCATTGAATAATTAAAACTATTTTTGAACTTGAACCTGGTTTTTAATTATGTTACGCGGCTCTGAAGTACCTGCATTCGGGAGCCGTAACAGCACTATTATTAAATATAACTCAAAAAGTTAATTTCCAAGGTGGACAAAAATGCTGGAGAAACTCCAATGTGTACCTCAGCCATTAGTTTAGTTGAGTTTAGCCCACCGAGTCCGCACCGACCAGCGATCCCCGCACATTAACACAATCCTACACACACTCAGGACAATTAACATTTATACCAAGCCAATGAACCTACAAACCTGTACGTCTTTGGAGTGTGGGAGGAAACCGGAGATCTTGGAGAAAACCCATGCGGAGAATGGGAGAACGTACAAACTCCATACAGAGAGCACCCATAGTCGGGATCATACCCAGGTCTCTGGCACTGTAAGGCAGCAACTCTACCGCTGCGCCACCAAGCCGCCCATTCAGCCGAAGGCCAGAAGCTCCTCAGCTGTCCTGAGGTGTTCTTTAATGAGCTGGCAGATTGAGCAATGACTGGAGTTCGCTGAAAATGCTCCCTTCTTATTTCATAACCAGATGGTCTGTCTCTTGAAAAGTAACAGCTTAATCCATCAAATACTTCAGTTTCCTTGAAGTTAGATGCTACAGTGTTAAAAGTGTGGACCATTTACTTATGAAAATTGAATTATCTAAATGAAACTTGCACTGAACATAGCAAGCACTAACTTTCACTAGGATTCAAGTTTACAACACATTGGAAAATAAGGTACGTTTACTACCCAGTGAAGAGTAAGTGCACTATATATTTGAGGTAATGAACAGTCCTGTCCTGAAATTCTCTTGAGAGAAATACAATAAACTTGCTGCCATTGATCATTAGAGTTCAGAAGTGTGGAAAATCTGAAAATTATATAATGGAGCAGCGTGCTGATTAAATCAGTGCACCATCTGGTATATTTCACCAATGTTACATTAAAACAGTGGATATCATATTATGCAGCCAGGGAAAAGATTAATGTTTTCTTATCTTACTTATCTTATGGGTGGAACCGCAATGGCTGCCTCGCCAACAGTGGGGATCGACTTTGGGAGCTCAAACTGCGGTAGCCTGCAGGATTTAACATTGTGGAGATGGCGGTCCCTGTCGGGGATCGACCTCAGAGCTCCAACCACAGGAGCCTGTGGTCTTAACGTAGTGGATCTCGCATCGTGGATCTCGGTCCAAAACTTGGTTAGGGACCGACTTCGGGAGCTTCGACCGCCCCGACTGCAGATGGTTCGACTGCCCCGACCGTGGGAGAATAAAGAGTGAAGAAGATTAGACTTTATTGCCTTCCATCACAGTGAGGAACGTGGGGAATCCGCTGTGGTGGATGTTTATGTTAACCTTTATGTAGTTGTGTGTCGTGTTGCTTTTTCTGGTATGACTGTATGGTAAATCGAGTTTCACTGTACCTTAAATGGTACATATGACAATAAAATAGTAAGATTAAACGAGAACTTACCAGTTTGAAGTTTGATCGTTATTTTATGAGGAGTAGCGTTGAGGGATTATGTGAAGAACCCCGCCAGGACGCATGCGTGTCATTCTTCAAAGCAGCGGTGTGAAATCACAGATAACGGCAATGACTAAACATAGTAAGATTAGAGAAGAAATACCAGTTGAGTATATGATCAAGGGTGGGAGCGGCGGGCACGTAATCCCTCAACGTTACTCCTCATAAAATAACGATCAAACTTCAAACTGGTAAATTCTCGTTTAATCTTACTATTTTACTTCGGAGTCACGTGAGTGACTACGTGAAGATTTTAAAGCTCTGTGATTTCATGCCATGGAAACGAGTCCATGCATCACATCTGCCTTGATTATGGGGAGAATAGTGTTAACATCATTAGACATCAAAACGATATTGAAAACCCAACGATAAATATATTAACACCAAATTATAGCCCCTATTTATGAGGTAAATTATATTACAGAACTTAAAATTGTTTCTGCAAATGTTCCAGGTTTAACGACTGGTTTGTTATAAAATCATTGGAAAGTTTTCTCCGTTGACCATCCTGCTGTCTTGAGGATTTGGTCCATAGGAACATCCAACTTCATAGCTGCCGATGTAGCGGCAGCCCTGGTGGAGTGAGATTTAAAATACTAGTGTCTACTCCAGCCTTATTAGGACCTGTTTTAGCCATCTAGAGATGGTCTGGACTGTCACTGTTTTGAGTGGCTGTTTGTAGCTGATTAAAAGTGACATTTCTTTCCCTCTGATGATCTTAGTATACTCCATATATAATAGTAAGTGTGTTACAATACAGAGACGATCATCTGTCGGGTATGCCCTGAATTCTGTTTTTAGGCCTGCTGACCCCTGTCTGTTCTGTTTGACTATTTCATTGATGTGAAAAGTGAAATTTCCAGATGAAATAGTCATGTTGTCCAGCCTTAGGTTCTGTAGTGACTGGACGCTTTGTGCCGTGACCAAGGCCATCAGCATGACTGTTTCATAGTCAGTTTCTGTAGGGACAGAGCTGTAGCTGGAGACCAGTTTCTTAACATGGTCAGTACAATGCTCACATCCCATATTTGGGAGTACCTGTATAGTAAGCATCTTTTAAATCGATGCTTGTCATGTAGTAGCCTTCGGAAATCAATTGCTTAGCAGTAACAAAGGTTTCCATCTTGAAATGAATATATTGTACAAAGGTATTCAAAGTAGTCAAATCAATGATGATGCGGCAACCACCATCTTTCTTGTTTTTTATAAAGATGTTGGACACGAATTCCTGTGATTCGTGTTGGGTTTTCTCAATTACTCCTTTTTTATATAGCCGCTATAATTCAGCATGTGCTTTAGATTTTTCTATGCCTGTGAGCACGAACATTCGGTTCGGTACATGCTGAACTGGAGGGTTATGTTTTTGTATAAATTCTATGGTATAACCCTGGATACTGCTTAGAATATAAGTATCGGTAGTTAACTTATTCCATGCATCCAAATAATATCGTAATCTCCCACCAACTTCCATGCTCCCTTTAATTCTTAAGGAACCAGACCCACCTACCTCCAAGGTTACCAGTGGTAGGTGTGTTACTTCTTCGGTATCCTCCGTGGACGGTGAGGCGCCGTTGTCTGGGTCTGTAGTTGGGTTGATGTTGAGGGCTTGCGCATTTTCCAGGAAGGTCGGTCTGGGCCATGGCCTAAAAAAGACCGATGTTGGGTGTTCCTGTTTTTGCGCTTTCTCCAGTTTGTCTTGGCCGACTGGTGGGTGCGTAGGGGTGATGTTTTTGGCCGTAGTAGTGCAAATTTGGGTTCTAAAGCCGGTTGGATAGCACTTTTCCTAATATTGTTTAACTCGTATTGTGAGTTGCAGAGTAAAGCCAGTGCATCTTGGTGGTCTTGGGTCATGTTTTGCTCATTCAATGTGCGGGCAAAAGCCGTAATTCCTGCTGTTAGGACTTTTAGGACTTTCTGTATTTTTAAGTCCCTGGGTCTAATTGATGACCCGACATGTTTCCAGATGCACTGGTTGACACTGGGAACATTTAGCGACTTGCAGTTCCCTGGTGGTAAGTGTCGTGCCGTGGTGTCCGATAATGCCTGTCCCTGTAGTTGGTTAAAAGACATGTAGTCAATGCTTGCCGCTATTTTCGGCTCCAGGTTTAGGCCAGTTTGGTCGGGTTGGATAAACTGGGACACCATATCCAACATGTTTTCTTTCACCCCAGGCATACTAGGGGTATGTTGATCACTCCCCTCTTCAGGGTCAGCCCAGAATTGACCCTCCGTGCTCCCCTCTGATGAGGGAGAAACACTGTGCAGCCCCACAAGAGGTACTGCTGTGGGGCTTACTAATTGCCCACTGTGGCTAGCCTCCATCTCCCGGAGCCTGCCACTTTGGAGTATTTCCTCCAGCAGCCGCTCCAACTGGCTCTTATGCTCTCGGGCATAGGCCACTCGCGGCTGCTCCTGTTCCCCCAGCCGCTCCAACCGGCCCCAATGCTCACGGGCACTGGCCGCTCGCGGCTGCTCCTGATCCTGCAGCCGCTCCAACCGGCTCCAATGCTCACGGGCACTGGCCGTCGCGGCTGCTCTTGTTCCCCGCTCCCAGCCACTCCAACCGGCTTCAATGCACACGGGCACTGGCCGCTCGCGGCTGCTCCTGAAGCCGCTCCAACCGGCCCCAATGCTCACGGGCACTGGCCGCTCGCGGCTATTCAGAGTCGGACTCATCGGAGTCAACGACTCTGTTAGTTTTTTGCTTCGCTCTACCGCCCGGCCGTGGCCGGTGCGGGAGCGAAGCAAAAAACTAACAGAGTCGTTGACTCCGATGAGTCCGACTCTGAATAGCCGCGAGCGGCCAGTGCCCGTGAGCATTGGGGCCGGTTGGAGCGGCTTCAGGAGCAGCCACGAGCGGCCAGTTCCCATTACGGGAGATTGGCGTGCCGTTGGCTGCTGCTGCCGGATGCCCGCAACTCCGCGGTTCTCCCCCGCCAGCTTTTCCGCAGCCTTCGTGGATCTGGTCCATGTCTCCACCTGTAAGGTAAGTGGAAGGAACACAGAGTCTCCTTACCTGCTGTTCCCGGCTTTCAAATTCTGCCGCTAAGGGAACGTCGTTCCCCCTGCTGTGACTCGTTGCAATGCGTGTAGCGATATGACACGCATGCGTCCTGGCGGGGTTCTTCACGTAGTCACTCACTCACGTGACTCCGAAGTAAAATACCTTTGATCCTTTGAAACATTGAAACATAGAAAATAGGTGCAGGAGTAGCCCATTCGGCCCTTCGAGCCTGCACCGCCATTCAATATGATCATGGCTGATCAACCATGAACATCATGAACTTTTGAAAGAAGAAAAGGCATATGGGATGGTTTACATTAGAACACACATTTTTAGCCTTTACAGCCTAGTATGTGTAAACTTACATTATCGGCATGGTGGCGCAGCGGTAGATGTGCAGCATTACAGCGGCAGAGATCTGAGTTCAATTCTGACTATGGGTCTGTTTCCGCTCTGTGTCTTTAAACTAAACTAAACTCAACTATCAGAACTGGGAGTGTAGCTAATCCTTTGCATGGTTATGAATGAATGAATGAATGAATGAATGAATGAATAAGTTTATTGGCCAAGTATTCACATACAAGGAATTTGCCTTGGTGCTCTGCCCGCAAGTGACAACATGACCGATAGTGACAGCTAGGAATAACACATAAAACATTAATAATAATGTTATTCTGCATTTTTGAAACCAAGCCTTGGCATTGTACAGGTATTTCTCCTTTATTGAAGTTCTAAAACATTGTTGTATGTGATGCAGATGCAAAATTAGGGCTCCCCACTGATAGCAAAGTCACTCCCCAGTCAGTGTGTAACTAAGCTTGTGATGATACCAATCAGAGGTGCCTGGAAACTGCTGAAAACCAGCACTAGGCAATTTATCTTCTGGGCACTAATAATATACAGCTGCATGTGATCGGTTTCCCATCATGGCACAGCTCATAGGATATCATTGTTCCGTGTCAGTAGATCAAAGCCTGATAATTTTTTTTGTTTAGAGATATAGTGCGGAAACAGACCATTCGGCCCACCAAGGCAGCGCCAACCAGCGATCCACGCACACTAACGCTATCCTACACACACTCGGGACAATTTAACATTATACCAAGCCGATTAGCCTGCCAACCTGTACGTCTTTAGAGGGTGGGAGAAAAACGGAGATCCCGGAGGAAGCCCATGGGTCACGGGTAATATGTACAAATTCGGTACAGACAAGCACTCGTAGTCAGGATTGAACCTGGGTCGCTGGCGCTATGGGGCAGCAACTCTACCACTGCGCCATGGTGCGGCCCATGCTGGATGGCATTTGGAATAGAACTTTAGACTTTGGAGATACAGCGCGGAAACAGGCCCTTCGACCCATTGAATCTGCACCGACCAGCAATCATCCCGTACACTAGCACTGTCCTACACTCTAGGACCAATTAAAACATTTTTTTTAACCAAAGCCAATTAATCTACACACCCGCACATCTTTGCAGTGTGGGAGGAAACCGGAGCGAGGATTTTGAGCTTAGGAAGCACCGTTTATTTTCCCTGCAAATTTAGTTGCGTTTTGTTCAGAGATATTGCATGGAAACAGGCCCTTTGGCCCACAGAGCCTTAGGTAGAACAGTCACAGGGAGAACGTGCAAACTCTGTACAGACAGCACCCGTAGTGCTGGAGAAAACCTACGCAGGTCGTGGCGAGAACGTACAAACTCCATACAGACAGCACTTGTAGTCAGGATCGAACTCAGGACTCTGGCGCTGGAGGCAACTATTGCAGGGCCACTGTGCCACAGGAATATGGGCCAAACGCGGGCAAATGGGACTAGCTTGGAAGCAGTATCTTGGTCGGCATAGACGAGTTGAGCGGAAGGACATTTTTCTGTGATGTACGCCTCTATGACATGTCAGGTCTCTGGCACAGTCGGCAACAAATCTACCGCTGATTAACTGTGCTGTGAAATTTGTTCAGAGGCTCTAGCTAAACCCGTGACGCAGTCCATGTTGAAATCCTGTACAATAATGGTGGCGCAGCAGTAGCTACTGCTTTACAGCGCCAGAGACCCGGATTCGATCCTGATTACGGCTGCTGTCTGTACGGAGTTTGTACGTCCTCACCCGTGACCTACCTGGGTTTTCTCTGGGTGTTCCGGTTTCCTCCCATACTCCAAAGACGTATAGCTAATTGGCTTGGTAAAATTGTAAATTGTCTCTAGTGTGTAGGATAGTGCTTGTGTATGGGGATCGCTGGCCGGCGCGGACGCGGTGGGCCTGAAGGGCTTGTTACCACGCTGTATCTCCAAACTAAACAAAATGGCCTTTTACAGCCTCCGACTCGATGCCAACAGTACCCATTGATGAACAGCCAGCACAGATTTGGAAATAATCATTCAGGGGCAAGGAAAAACTTTGTTCAGGACTGCATGTCCAAAACATAAAATCAAAAGTAATTGACTTGGAATTAATGTGTACATTTAATTAAATTGGTCAAAAGCCTAAAGACATTTGTCTTATCGAAATATGTAACAGGAATGCAAATTTAGTGGGGAATAATAGATTGATAATCATATCTATATACTTTTAAAACTCTGTGTGTGTGTGTGTGGGTTTATGTCATTTTGCCTTTGAAATGTATCTCCTCGAAAACCAAATGCAAAAACGTGGAGATTTTTACAATTTCGGTAGGGATTTAACTTATGATTTCATAAATCCACTCCTCTCTAAATTCAGTCAATTATTTCCCCAGATTTTCAATAAAATTGTTCATAAAACATCAAAAGAATTTAAAATCAAACTGCTGCAGGAGTCACAGTGCCACCTCACATGTCCAATCACAATGGATCTAATTTACATATATGACATCACAATGGGACGGGGGTGGGAGATTGGAACCTTCACATGGTCCCACTAAAATCAAACTGCTGCATGAGTCAGTGCCATCTCACGCCACCGCTGCCCAGCTGCTGACAATTATTTCCCGAGATATTTACTAAAATTTATAAACAAACTGACATTTAAAAAAAATATTAAGGTTGCCCAGCTGCTGACCTCACAATGCCTTTGCACCTGGCCCAACTGCTTCCTGGCCCCGCCCAGCCCTGCCCCCCCAGCCTGCCTGGTGGCCCCGCTCACTGGCCTCACAATGCCTTTGCACCTGGCCCCGCCCGGGCCCACCCCCCCTGCCTGCAGGCCCCGCCCGTGCATGAGACGCGGGCTCTTCATTTCCAGAACATTCTGAACACGTGACACACGGTTGCAATTCGCTCTCTCTGTCTCTCCCCACTCGCTCTCTCTCCCCCATCTCTCTCACTCTCTCCCTATCTCTCTCTCTCCCCATCTCTCTCTCTCCCCTCTCTCATCTCCTCCCCTCTCTCTCGCTCTCCCTCCCCCCTCTATCTCTCTCTCTCTCTCCCCCCTCTCTGCCACTTCCCTCTGTCATCTCCTCCTTCCTCTTCCCCACCACCCCCTGCACTCCCCCACCCTTCCTCTCCTAAACCCCCTTCCCCCCCTCCACTCCACCCATCCCCTACCCCTTCCCTCCACACGATCTGCACCCCACCCTCCCCCCCTCCTTCCACCCACCTCATCCCTCTCACTCCCCCTCCTCTCTTCTCCCCTCCTCTCTCCCCTCCCATCTCTCTCACCCCTGCTCCCCCACCCTCCCCCCCACACCCACCCTCCCTCTCCTCCTCCCCTCCACCCCCCTCTCCCTCTGTCTCTTGCCCTTCTATCTCTAGTGTTGGATAGTGTTAGTATGCGAGGATCGCTGGTCAGTGCGGACTCGGTGGGTCGAAGTGCCTGGTTTCCACGCTGTATCTCTAAACTAAACTAAACTAAAATCAGCCATTCCACCCATAGATGCTGCTTGACTCATTGAGTTCCTCCAGCAGACTGTTTGTTGTCCTAGATTGTGGCATCTGCAGTCACTTGTATGGTCATGGAGGAGGAGCCATCTTGGTGAACGGCTGCTAGCCAGCAGCCGTCCGTTTTAATTCGCTTTTTTTTAATAGTTTTTAGTGAGTCCTGTTTTTCGTTCGTTGGGGATATGGACTTTTTAATGTGGGGGGTAGGTGTCAACTTTATTTCTAGGTCCCTACCTGGTCGGTGAGGCGGCTTCTTTTCTGGGCTGCTCGTCGACCCGTCCTCGTGGCCTACCAGCGGGCTTGGAGCGCCGTTTCCTGGCGGGGACCGCCCAGCACCTCGGCCTCGGTGGCGGCACAGCGCTGGAGCGCTATCGTGGAGCGGAGCGGGCGACGCCTTGCCTGGGTCGCCGCGCTGGATCGCCGCGCTGGAGCTCTGGTGAGCTGTGACCGCCGAGATCAACACCTCCAGGCTGCGGATCTGCGGAGCGGAGTGGGCGGCGCCGACTTCAACATCGGGAGCCTGGGAGCTCCAAACCGGCGCGGCCTTGTCGGCTTCGGAAGCCGCGGTCTCCAGCTAGGAAGCGGCCGTTCCAGCTGGCCCAGCCGCTGAGAGGACTCTCCCGACGCCGGGGCAAGACCACGCGGTGAGAATGGCCAGGAACATCGGGCCTCCGTAGAGGCAAATGCGGTGGCCTCAATAGGCCTGACTTTGGGGTGAACTTGGGATGGGGACTGGACATTGTGCCTTCCCCCACAGTGGTATCCATTATGGGGGGATGATTTTTTGTCTGTAATGTAATCCTGTTAGTCTTTGTCCAAGATGGCTGCCGTGAAGGGAGAGTGGACGCTGGCGCGCTTTGGCTGCCGCTGCTCTCTCTTCACATTGTGTTTTTGATTTTCTGTTTTTGGACTGAATTCTGTTTTTAATTTGTGTCTCTGTGATGTCTTTATTATTTATTTTATTCTGATTATATGTTTATATTCCTGTTAATCTATGTAAGGTGTCCTTGAGATGTCTGAAAGGCGCCCAATAAATAACATTTATTATTATTATTATTATTATTACTTGTATCTCTATTTATCTTTCAACAATATCAGCAAAACAAACAATTTGCCAATTATCAAATTGAGTTTATGGTTATTTATTATGCACAAATCCACTGTCAGAGGGATTTTTTTGTGTCTGGCAAGGACACATAAATTCAAATTCAAAAATGTATTATATGATACTGTTATACAATGCATTGGGATGTCCTGAGGTTATCAAGCAAAAATAGATAGGTTATATCTTTAATCTTGTAATTCTCTCTGATGCAATGCAAACATCACTGACGTTTCTTCATTTTTTATTTTATTACACAGGAGGTAACATCCGTGTGATTTTGACCTGTACACATACTATTGACTCAACATCCTTTTAGTTTAGTTGAGAGATACAGCGTGGAAACAGGCCCTTCAGCCCACCAAGTCTGTGCCGACCAACGATCACTCACACACTAGTTCTATCCTAAACACCAGGGACAATTTACAGAGGCCAATTAACCTACAAACCCGTACGTCTTTGGAAAGTGGGAGGAAACTGGAGCACCCGGAGGAAACTCAAGCAGTCACGGGGCGAATGTGAAAACTCCGCACAGTCAGCACCCGTAGTCAGGATCAAATCTAGAACAGTAACAGGCCATACAGCCCACAATGTCCGTGCTGAACATATTTACCAAAATAAGGGCCTGTCCCACATGGGCGTCATTTGCGCGTCACGCAGGTGGCGCGTGAGGATATTGAGAATCCCAAAATCCTGGGGCGCCGCGCGCTACACCATCACGCCTCACCAGGTGCCATGCACGAGTAATGCACGCCATGCATGCGTCGTGCTTCGTGACGCGTAAATTATATCGCGTAAATGAAGCGCAAATAACGTCCAAGTGGGACATTCCCATAAAACACATCTTCTCTGCTTGCACGTGATTTACATCCCTCCAATCCCTGCATATCCATGTGCCGATCTAAAACTTGTAGTCTAAATCAAACCCTAGTCCCTGGCGCTGTAAGGCAGCAATTCCACCGTTGCTCCATTGTGCCACTGTACATCATGGAATATAAAATTGAACAAGTGCGTACACAGCAAATGATGCTTATTAAGTAAGATCACACAAGAGGAAGACATTAATTTGAATTGTTGAGGTTCCACTGCAAGAAGATGCCATGTCAGACATTTATTATTGCGCACAGTAATTCATTTTGATGAAGAGATTAATAATGCAATTTGATTACAATGATGATAAGAAGGATGTTTTCTCAGTGCAATGAATTTTGATCTCACCATCATTAAGAGGGAATTAGCATCACTCCTGGCGTGCATGCATTGGCAATCGGGTGGTGGAGCACATTGGCCTGTCCAATCGGTACTGGAAAATAGACACAAAGTGCTGGAGTAACTCAGAGGGTAAGGCAGCATAGAAGATAGACACAGAATGCTGGAGTAACTCAGGGGGTAAGGCAGCATAGAAGATAGACACAGAATGCTGGAGTAACTCAGGGGGTAAGGCAGCATAGAAGATAGACACAACATGCTGGAGTTACTCAGCGGGTCAGGCAGCATCTCTTTAGAAAAAGGGGTGATATTTCGGCTCGAGACCCTTCTTCAGACTGAGAGTCAGAGAGGGAATCTCGAGATATGGAAGGGGAAGGTGTGAAAATGACAGATCAAAGCAGACAATGTTCAAGGAAATGTAGAATGGTTCTGCATCCCTGGAGAAACATCCATACGCTTCGTGGATTCTGCCTGACATGCTCAATTACCCCTGCACTTTGATTTTTTTTTTGTAAACCAACATCTGCAGTTCTTTATTTCTACAATTGGTACTGCAGTTGGTGATGGTTTATTATCGTCACATGTACCAAGACAGTACTTGAAAAGCTTTTGTTTGCGTGCTATCCAATTAAATCAGATAACTCTATCCATGAACACAGTCAAGCCAACAGGAGAAGATGTTTCCACCAGTGGCGCGAGCAGTTTGTCTGTCATTTCACCCTTTTAGTCTTTTTTATGTGGGGTTGGGGGGGGTCGGGGAACCCGTTTTCTCAGTCGCTTCCTGGTCGATGATGCATCTTTTCTCCACGCCGCATCTTCGCCCTCCCTCGCGGCCTACCATCTGGATTGGCGCGCCCTTTCCTGCCGGAGGCGGGCCAGAGCTTCAGCAGTGGCGCAGCACTGGATTCCATCGCGGAGTGGGACGATGCCTTACCGGGGATCGCCGTTGCTCCGGAGTGTTGGGACTGCTGTTTAACACTGTGGAGCGGTGGTTTGTGGAGCTTCCAGCCGCGGGCGGCGCTGATTTTGACATCGCGGAGTCCTGCGATCTTTTGCCAAGGGTCGCCAGCGTTGAATCTCCGCCCAGCTCGGCCTGTGGACTTCGGGAGCCGGGGTCTCCGGTAGGAAGTGACCAATTCGGAAACTCCAAACCGCTGAGAGTGTTCTCTGTTCCGACGCAGGAGCTCCGATCATCCCGGCGAGAGGGCCCGAAACATTGGGCCGCCCGTAGCGATGACTGCGGAGGGCTCAAAGGCCCCGACCACGGTTGTACAATGAGGAAGATGACTGAACTTTATTGCCTTCCTTCACTGTGGGAAACGTTGATTCTGCTGTGTGGGGATTTTCATGTTAAATTCTATCGTGTATTGTGTTCTTATTATTCGTATGGCTGTACGGTAACTCAAATCTCACTGTACCAATTGGTGCATGTGATAATAAATGTCTCTTGAACTCTTGAACTTGAGAGTCTGGGACCAGAGGCAACAGCCTAGGAATAAAAGTGCATACCTTTAGAAAGATTATGAGGAGGAATTTCTTTAGCTAGAGGGTGATGAATCTTTGGAATTAATTGCCACAT
The DNA here is from genome assembly GCF_010909765.2 of Amblyraja radiata. Taxonomy (NCBI): domain Eukaryota; kingdom Metazoa; phylum Chordata; class Chondrichthyes; order Rajiformes; family Rajidae; genus Amblyraja; species Amblyraja radiata. The sequence goes on along the minus strand of NC_045966.1, from coordinate 12,897,409 downwards.
ACGGCTGTGGAGGCCAAGTCAGGGGTTATGGGGAAAAGGCAGGAGAATAGAGTTGAGAGGGAAAGATTGATCAGGCATGATTGAATGGCGGACTAGACTTGATGGGCCAAATGGCCTAATCCTGCTCCTATAACCGATAAACTTATGATTATTAAGTACAGCTAGCAAAACTCATAGAATTCCAAAATGAAAAGAGATTTAGAAGAATGACAATGACAAATACTAATATTTGCTAATACTAATGTAAATGGTCGCTATGCTCCTCCACCTTCTTGCCATGAAGGAAGTAGATCCACTACGGCATTTTCCGTACAACCACCTTGTCTCACTGTTAATATTATTCGGAAGAACACAGTTTTAATAAACTTGAAGTCATGGAAGCAGAAACATAATGCAACACCTTTTTGAACACAGAACTGATTTGCCGAAGGCAAACACACATGGCCATACTTAATCGCAATTTTAATAATAATAATTATGAATAATTTCTCGAGGGCACCTCTGAAACTGTTTTTGCACGTAATTATAAAAATGATTACATGCTCCATAATCGTGTTGTGTTGGATAATCTCGTTAGATTTTGTCTCATATACACCTGTCACGTTGACTCAACAATTGTTTCAAGTTTTAAATAAGTGTTAAACCCCTGTCCAATCTCCAACGTGTTAAACCCCCTGTCCAAACCCCTGTATCAATTTTGCCCTAGGAAAGAAATAGAATATTAAATGCACGAAGTTTAGAGAATACAGCTTTGTGCAAATGAATTTTGTGACAAATGCCTGCAATTTGGGACAAATTACCATTTAAAAAGTGGTAGTGTATTGGCAAGAGATAAAATTACAATTAGTGATAGCCCAGATGCCCTTTAAAGTTCAATTTTTAAAGGACTATAAAGTATAAGAATGTGTCAGAAGGATCAAGAAATCAATAATGCATCTTAATAGACCCACGTATATGCTTTCTCACTTCATGGAGAAAATGGTGCTCATTTTGTGCAAAAGAGATAATAGCAACTTGTAACTAAATATACTAGAAACCTGTAAGATTAAGAATAGTCCATTTGTTGTCCCTTTAGTACCCAGTGTAGCTAAAGAGAATGTTATCATCTTTAACCTGTCAAGTGTAAGCATTTCCAATGAAGATTCATGATTACTTTTAGTATCACAACATTAGTCATTTTGCTATTATAAGCTACTTCCAACATACAGAATATAAAAGTTGCCAAAGTGTCATTTATCTTCGTTGTCTGGTGTGGGACTGAAAGAGCATTACCCTGCAAGGCAATGTTTACTCCTTTGGAACCTTGACTGGAGCGCTGTCCATGCAGAGAGAATGTAGATCTCCCTCTTTGTTGTCTTATCGTCCGAAACGTTAAAGACAGCTTCGAGCCAGTTTCTAAACGTTCAATCCAATGAAATAATTCACGCAGCCAGGTTATTAGTCACAACATGCATGACGTGATATGATGAGTCTCTCATATTCGTGATTATCAGGGGTTATGGGAAGGCAGGAGAATGGGTTTAGGAGGAAGCGATAGATCAGCCATGACTGAATGGCAGAGTAGACTCAATTTGTCCAAATGGCCTAATTCTGCTCATCACTAATGACCTTATATCTCCCAATATTAACGGTAGTGCCTCTATAGTGTAGAGGTTTCTTGTGGCTGGATTACAGTAATACTGATTCCAATTGCCAGGGTTCAATATGGAGCAACTGGCCTGTCAGCTCTTAAGTTCATAAGTGATAGGAGTAGAATTAAACTATTCAGCCCATCAAGTCTACTCTGCCATCACAGTTGATTTATCTTTCCCTTCTAACCCCATTCTCCCCATAACCCCTGATACCCGTACCAATCAAGAATCTATTTCTCGCTGTCTTAAAAAATATCCATTGACTTGGCCTCCACAGCCTTACAGGAATGAATTCCACAGATTCACCACCCTCTGACTAAAGAAATTCCTCCTCATCTCCTCCCTAAAGGAATGTCCTTCAAATCTGAGGCTATGACCTCTGGTCCTAGACTCTCCCACTAGTGGAAACATCCTCTCCACATCCACTCTATCAAGGCCTTTCACTATTCGGTAAATTCCAACGAGGTCCTCCCTCATCCTTTATTACTCCAGTGAGTAGAGGCTCATCATGTGTTAAGCCACTCTTTGCTGGGATCATTCTCGTAAACCTCCTCTGGACCCTCTTCAGCGCCAGTACATCCTTCCTCAGATACGTGGCCCAAAATTTGCTCACAATACTTCAAATTCAGTCTGACCAGCGCCTTATAAAGCATCAGCGATCACCGTATGGAACGAAGAGATCTTTCGAAGAAGTCTGTAACTCAGAAACTTAGATATCTGACGCATCTGCAAATTGATTTTTCTTTGGGAGTTGAACCTAATTAGAACTGATTTTAAGTTAAATTCAACCATTGTGGACTTGACTGGATACTTCCACTTGTAGAAAATTTACAGAGACCAATTAACCTACAAATCCACACGTCTTTGGGACGTGGGAGGAAACCGGAGCACTCGGAGGAAACCTGCACGGTGTCTGGGAAAACGTGCAAACTCCACACAGACAGCACCTGAGATCAGGATCGAACACGGCTGTGAGGCAGCAACTCTAGCAGCTGCACTTACACGGGCAGGTCTTAATCCCATCCTGTGTGAAAATCGGGTTGATCGAATAGCTGAAGGTAGACACAAAAAGCTGGAGTAACTCAACGGGTCAGACGGCATCTCTGGAGAAAAGGAATAGGTGACGTTTCGTGTTGAGACTGACTGCTACCAAATCAATATCCTTCATTTGCCATTCACTATTAGCTGGTGTAAATTATTTGTCCAGATTCTGGTTTTCTCCTGAGAAACATTTTTGCTGTTTTTTGGATGTGAACACTGAATGATTTATTAGTCTTTACTGGTTATTTCTTACTCAAGGGATGCAAGCACAAGATTTGATCAAAGTTAGTGGAGAAAAAAGGATCAGCTTTTACGATACGATACGATAGAAATTTATTTATCCCAGGAGGGAAAATTAATCTGCCAACAGTCATAAAAACACAAAATACACAAAACTTGAAATTAAAGTGATGAGTGGAAAGGCTTGGGAGATGTGCAAAGATTGGGGGGGGGGGGGGGAAGGGGCAAGGGGGGTGTCAGTCTCAGTTTACCGCACTACATGAGGGGGAGGGGGAGGGGTTGTAAACATAGAAACATAGAAACATAGAAAATAGGTGCAGGCGTAGGCCATTCGGCCCTTCGAGCCTGCACCGCCATTCAATATGATCATGGCTGATCATCCAACTCAGTATCCCGTACCTGCCTTCTCTCCATACCCCCTGATCCCTTTAATCCCTAAGAGCCACATCTAACTCCCTCTTAAATATAGCCAATGAACTGGCCTCAACTACCTTCTGTGGCAGAGAGTTCCAGAGATTCACCACTCTCTGCGTGAAAAATATTCTTCTCATCTCGGTTCTAAAGGATTTCCCCCTTATCCTTAAGCTGTAACCCCTTGTCCTGGACTTCCCCAACATCGGGAACAATCTTCCTGCATCTAGCCTGTCCAATCCCTTAAGAATTTTGTAAGTTTCTATAAGATCCCCCCTCAATCTCCTAAATTCTAGCGAGTACAATCCGAGTCTATCCAGTCTTTCTTCATAAGAAAGTCCTGACATCCCAGGAATCAGTCTGGTGAACCTTCTCTACACTCCCTCTATGGCAATAATGTCCTTCCTCAGATTTGGAGACCAAAACTGTACGCAATACTCCAGGTGTGGTCTCACCAAGACCCTGTACAACTGCAGCAGAACCTCCCTGCTCCTAAACTCAAATCCTTAAATCAAATCCTTTTGCTGTGAAGGTTGATAGCCACAGGGAAGAAGGATCTCCTGTGGCATTCTGTACTGCATCTTGGTGGAATCAGTCGTTTGCTGAAAGTACTCCTCAGGTTGACCAGTGTGGGGGTGAGCTGTATTGTCCAGGATGTTCCGCAGTCCTTTTCCAAGTTTTTCGCACATAATGAATGCCCAAGGACTAGGACTCAAATTCCAGTAAACCAGCCTGGAAATCCAAATGAATTCGAATGGGTGCCATAAATGTTTCTTGCTATTGTTTTGATCATAGAGGCATACAGTCACACATCATGGAAAAAGGCCCCTCAGCCCAATTTCGCCCATCAAGCAAAAGGTATAGAAGTGGGAAAATGCACACCTCCAGATTCAGGGACAGTTTCATCCCAGATGTTATCAGGCAACTGAATCATCCTACCACAACCAGAGAGCAATGCTGAACTACCATCTGCCTCTTTGGTGACCCTTGGACTATCCTTGAATGGACTTTGCTGGCTTTACCTTGTACGAAACGTTATTCCCTTATCATGTATCTATACACTGTAAATGGCTCAATTGTAATCATGTATTGTATTTCTGCTGACTGGATAGCACGCAACAAAAGCTTTTCACTTTGCCTGGTACACGTGACAATAAACTAAACTGAACTGAACTTGTCCATGCTGACCAAGATGTCCATCTGAGTTGGTCCCATTTGTCTGTGTTTGGCTCATATCCCTATTGAACCTTTTCTTTATCTATGTACCTGTCCAAATGTCTTAAAGAAATTGCCTATCAAAACGCCTCTACAGCATTTTTTGGCAGCCTGTTCCATTTAACCGTCACCCTATGTGAAAACGTTGGCCCTCAGGTCCTTTTTTAAATCTTTTCCCTCTCATCTTTAATCTCTGCACCCTTGTTTGGTTTTTAGTTTAGTTTAGAGATGCAACGCCGGAACAGGCTCTTTGGCGCACCGATTCCATTCCGTTCAGCGATCCCCGCGCAATAACACTATCCCACACACACTAAAGGCAATTTTACAATTTTACCAAGCCAATTAACCTACAAACCTGTACGTCTTTGGACTGTGAGTGGAAACGGGAGTTCCCATAGAAAACCCATGGTGAGCACGGGGAGAACATACAAACTCCGTACAACACCCATAGTTAAGATCGAGCCCGGGTCTCTGGCGCTGTATAGCAGCAACTGAGCCGTGCCACCCCAGATCAGCCATAATTAGATGACAGAATCTAAGTCTGAAGAAGGGTTTCGGCCCGAAACATTGCCTATTTCCTTTGCTCCATAGATGCTGTTGCGCCGGCTGAGTTTCTCCAGCATTTTTGTCTACATTAGATGACAGAATAGACTTGATGGGTCAAATGGCCTCATTCTGTTCCTATGACCTGCTCAAACCGGTGCTTTTACTCACAATCTCTTCCATTTCAGGTGTATGAAGGAACTGCAGATGCTGATTTATACGCAAGAGAGACGAAAAAATCTGGAGTAACCGAGCGGGTCTGGCAGGATCTCTGGAGAAAAGAACTAGGTGACGTTTCGGGTCGAGACAGGATCAACCATAAACATTCATCTCTTTCTTGCAAAAGACACAACATGTCAAAGCTTAAAGGCCAAGTTTCCAGCAGGCACGGATTTTGGAGCCACAAGGCCCCGGTTACAAATTATTTATGAGGCTTTCTGCCTGCAAAATAATGTTAGCGTTGTTGAGATTGACCGAGTAAATATTTCAGTAGTCAACCAGACTGTTGAGGGAACGGTGTTAATATCGACCCCAGGGAGTCCTCCCCTGTTTTAGAAATGTATCTATTGCTGGATTTTTAAGAAATATTAATCTTCCGAAAAATGGTCAGCTGGCAGGCTTTTCTATGTGTCCGGATGATGGGCTGATATGGATCACTAAGTGGTCTAGCGAGACATGCTTTACTCCTGAGATCGCTTGTACGATAATCTCCGTTCTCAGAGCAAAGAATTGATTTTCACCTGACAATTGGGGACCAGGGACTCTAAGCCCCAAATGAGTAATATATACGGATGCAAAGATGTAGCCACCTTATGCCTGAAAACGGAGATAATAGCTAGCGATCCCATTATTTTTAATGTATGAAAGGATCATAAATATGATATAAAACAGCATAATGCTATTAGATTGACATTTGCAAAGTGGAAAACATTAAGGAATCAATCGAGTGGATTTAACAATGACAAATCAATAATTCAAGGTCAAGTGAGATTTATTAATAGACTTATTGGAATTCTTAGAACAATTAGCAGATGAGGACACAGTGATGTTTTTAGGTGGGTTTTCCCCAGCTTTGGGACAATTGGCTGGTTATTAATGAACAGTTGAGAATTCTCTCAACCCTTCTCTTAAATGGCCTATCCCACTTAGGCGATTTTTCAGGTGACTGCCGGAAACTGTTAATTTTCAGGCAGTCGCCTGAAAAACTGGCAACTGGAACGGTGACTGTCAGAGTGGAACACACACACACACACACACACATCGCTTCCTTCACCAGCCGGTTATCCTTGGTTGCGAAAACTTTACGTTTTATTTTCCCAATGAGCCAATGAAATTCACCGGTCAGCACCGGCAACAACCAACAAGAACCTTCGACCTCCTGGCGACCCACTAGGACCTCCTGGCGAACCGCCTACGGCACGAGAATTCTCGCTACTCTCCATGGCGGCTTCATTCTAGTCGCTGTTGAACATGTTGAAAAATTCGCGGCGACCATAATGAGGCCGCGACTAGTTCCCAGAATGCGGGAACTCCTCACGAACATGAAGGCGACTCCCCGGCAACCACCTGCGAACATGTGGCGACTGCATAGTCTCCTGTCACATAGTCACCGAAGTGGGACAGGCCCATAAGAGGGTAGACTGTCTCCCCATCTCCCCAGGCCCGCAACCTTGGCGTGATCTTTGATTCCACACTCTCCCTTGAGCCTCACATCCGCCATGTCATTAAAACCTCCTTCTTTCATCTCCGCAACATCGCCAAACTCAGACCCTCTCTCACACCGCAACTCACTATTGCAACTCACTTCTCCTTGGCATCAGCTCCACCTACATCAACCGACTCCAACTGGTCCAGAACGCCGCCGCCCGACTCATCACCCACACCAAATCCTGGCATCACATCACTCCAGTCCTCAAACAACTTCACTGGCTTCCCATCTCCCACCGGATCACCTACAAAATCCTGATCCTCACCTACAAAGCCCTCCACCATCTGGCCCCCCCATATCTCACTGACCTCCTCTCCCCCTACCAACCCTCACGGTCCCTCAGATCCACATCAGCCGGCCTTCTCTCCATCCACAAGTCCAACCTCCGCAGTTTTGGGGACAGAGCCTTCTCCAGGGCAGCTCCCAGGCTCTGGAACTCCCTCCCCCAACTGATCCGCTATTCCGTGTCCCTCACCATCTTCCAGTCCCGCCTCAAGACCCATCTCTTCACCTCTGCCTATCCTTAGCCCCACGTCCCCCTCCCTTTTCATCTGTGCATTAATTGCCTCATATTGTGTTTTGTATTGAATTCTGTCTTTACTTTGTGTACTAGTCATGTCTCTACTATTTATTTCATTCCCCTTACATGTTTTTCCTCTACCTGCTAAATTTTTGTAAGGTGTCCTTGAGACTCTTGAAAGGCGCCCATAAATAAAATGTATTATTATATTATTATTATAGACACACAACGCTAGAGAAACTCAGCAGGTGAGGCAGCATCTATGGAGAGAAGGAATTGGCGACATTTCGGGTCGAGACCCTTCTTCGAACTTCTCTTAAGTGGTCAGGCATGGAGTTGTCTGCCCATTGTACCGTGTTCAGAAAGTAATAACTTAAACCTTTAGTTAACAATTTGTACGTTATTTCATAGCAGAGGCAAGGGTATTTTCTTTAACTGAAGAAGGGTTTCGGCCCGAAACGTTGCCTATTTCCTTCGCTCCATAGATGCTGCCGCACCTGCTGAGTTTCTCCAGCAATTTTGTCCACCTTCGATTTTTAAGCATCTGCAGTTCCTTCTTGAACGTATTTTATTTAACGATAGGTACAAACACTGTTGAGTAGGACATGTTTTAATGTATAGACACTGAGAATGTATGAAGACATCTTGGACAGTTATTGTTTTGTATATATTTTTTAATTCTGACCAAAGTTCATTTTTATAATTTTAAGATTCTATTATCAGACTCATAGTTAGTGGAAATTATTAGAATAAGTGAGGCACCTCGTGTTTTATATATTTGATTTGCGCATTTTTGGAATAATGCCTTTGTTTAATTAACACCAAAGCCTAATTTACCTGGCAGTGTTGATTCCGGATCTAATACTCTCTCCCTAGTCTGGTTCAGTAAACCACTGAATCAAACTCTGGAGTCAAAACCCTTCGTTATATGTATACAACACCGCGGGGCTGGCCTCGGATCCACTCACACAAGCCCTCAGAAGCCTCGCATAAGCAGAACAGAAGGAAAGACAACTGATCCCTCTGCCTCAGAGGTCGGTGGAGGCACGCTCTCTGGATGCTTTCAAAAGAGAGCTCGATAGGGCTCTTAAAGATAGCGGAGTCAGGGGTAATGGGGAGAAGGCAGGAACGGGGTACTGATTGGGGATGATCAGCCATGATCACATTGAATGGCGGTGCTGGCTTGAAGGGCCGAATGGCCTACTCCTGCATCTATTGTCTATTGTCGATTGTCTATTGATCCACCCCAACGAAATGTTCACTCTTATATACCCCTATACAGTGGCGGGAAAACTAGCGGCACAAAAGTACAGGGGGCGGCAACCCGGACAAACCAATCACGGCACCTATTCAGTACACAAAGTAGAAACAAAGTAAAAGCATATTCGGTGAGGTAACCTCTCTGGACCAATCGCAGACACCGGCGGGAAGATACAGAAACAAAGTAGAAACATAAAACTCCCCTAACCAATCACAATCACGGAACATGCGTCAGTGTATTGAAACATAATAGAAACCTCTTTAGGAACACAGACTTAGTGGCGACAGGTGGGTCACATGGGCAGAAGCTTCCTGGAGCTTCTTCAGAGGTCCAGACTTACTGGCGCCAGCTAGGTCACATGGGTCTCCAACACCGTACAATCTATCGTCACTATCAGTGAAGCCCAGTCTTTCACAGACATCTGCCATTTCCCAAAGTGGCCAAATCCCTCCCTGCATATTCACAGCAGCAGAATCACACATGTATTTAATGTACCAGTTTTTGAATTCAAGTGTTCCAGTGAGTTTATTGTTCAAGCGAGTTTATTGTTCAAGTGAGCTTATTGAGTTTATTTGTTTATTATGTGCTGCTTCAACAACGTAACTCCCGCATAATGTAAAATGTGAGGTGCCCGTACACTTAATCTGACTTAGTTACACAAAAAAAAGCACAGCAGTCATTGTTATCAGCAAGTGTCTAGTAATTTTCTTCCCTCCAGAAGACATCTAGGAATTTAGGTGTTCACATTATTATGATCTGCAGATGAGGCAAGTGAAAGCAGAGAGTCATAAAGTGATACAGCGTGGAAACAGGCCCTTCGGCCCAACTTGCCCACACCAACCAACATCCCCCCATCTACACTAGTCCCACCTGCCTGCATTTGGCCCATATCCTTCCAAACCTAACCTATCTCTGAACCTGTCCAAATGTTTTTTAAACATTGTGATAGTACCTGCCACAACAACTTCCACCAGCAGCTTATTCCATATTCCTTTTGTGTAAAAAACGTTGCCCCTCAGGTTCCTATTAAATCTTTCCCCTTTTACCATAATCCTACGTCGTCTGGTTCTTGATTCCACTACTCTGGGTAAAAGACTGTGCATTTACCCTCTCTGTTCCACTCGTGATCTACAAGATCACCCCTCATCCTCCTGTGCTCCAAGGAATAAAGTCCTAACCTGCTTAACCTCTCCCTATAGCCCAGGCCCCTTGAGTCCTGGCAACGCCCTCGTAAATGTGCTGGGAGAAAACAATAAGGTCGCAGAATAAAACACAATATGTGCACAACTTAATAAACACCCATATATGATTACATATGTTAAGAAAATACATTTTACAGGTTTAGTTTATTAAGCATTGAGCATAATAACATGGCACAGTGGCACAGCTGGTAGAGCTGCTGCCTCACAGCGCCAGAGGCCCAGGTTCAATCTTGACCTTGGGTGCTGTCTGTGTGGAGTTAGCATGCTCTCCCTGTGACCACCTGGGTTTCCTCCAGGTGCTCCAGTTTCCTCCCACATCTCAAAGACATGCGGGTTTGTAGGTTAATTGGTGTTATAATTTGCCCCTAGTCTGTAGGGAGTGGATGTGAAAGTGGGATTGATGGTCGGTGTGGACTCAGTGTATCTCTAAACCAAACTAAACAGCACAAGACAGCAAATCCAATTTAAACATAAAATATCAAAATATCAGGTAAAACAGTAATTGTTTATTATAGTCTTAGAGAATCATAGTCAAATAGCATGGAAACAGGCCCTTCGGCCCAACTTGCCCACATCAACCAACATGTTCCATCTTCACCAGTCCCTCCTGCCTACGTATGGGCCATATCCCTCTAAACTTGTCTTATCCATGTACCTGTCTAAATGCCACTTAAACATTGTGATAATACCTGCCTCAACTACCTCCTCAGGCAGCTCGTTCCATACACCACCCACCTTTTGTGTCAGAAAGTTACCCCTCAGGTTCCTATTACTGGTATTATTATCGGGTTCCTCGGTTTCACTGAGAAATCTGTTGTAGAGCAATAATAGCAGCCAGAAACAAGGGAAATGAAAGCACTGTCACCTTCACTCCCAAATGTTATGCCTTCCTCTAGGCTACAGCTGATAATATTAACCACTAGAGTTCTTTACTGAAACAAAATACTTTCAGACACAAAGTGCTGGAGTAACTCAGCAGTCAGACAGCATCTCTGGAGAAGAAGGATAGGCGACATTTTGGGTCGGGACACATCCTCAGAATTATCCACTTTCCCTTTAATGGTGGAGACTAACAAGATTTTCCAAGGATAGACACAGTGCTGGAGTAACTCAGCGGGTTTGGCAGCATCTCTGGAGAAAGAGGATGGGGAATGTTTCAGGACCCTTCTTCTGACTGAAAGTACTTTAAGGGACCCGACCCAAAATGTCACCTACCCTTTTCCTCCAGAGATGCTGCTTGGCCCGTTGAGTTACTACAGCACTTTGTGTGAATCTATGGTATAAACCAGCATCTGCAGTTCCCTGTTTCTGCAGACCCATCAATTTGGTTGTTTCCTAACAGTCCTCTTAAAATAAACAGGGAACTGGGAATATACCAGGTATAAACCAGCAGGTATAAGCAGGGAATTATAGACCAGTTAGCCTGACATCAGTGGATGTAGTGTACCTGGACTTTCAGAAAGCCTTTGATCAGGTCCCACACAGGTGATTAGTGGGCAAAATTAGAGCACATGGTGTTGGGGGTAGGATATTGACATGGATAGAAAATTGGTTGGAAGACAGGAAACAAAAAGTAGGGATTAACGGGTCCCTTTCAGAATGGCAGGCAGTGAATAGTGGGGTGCCGCAAGGCTTAGTGCTGGGACCCCACTATTTACAATATACATGAATAATTTAGATGAAGGAATTAAAAGTAACATTAGCAAATTTGCAGTTGACTCAAAGCTGGATGACAGTGTGAACTGTGAAGAGGATGCTATGAGGATGCAGGGTGATTTGGACAGGTTTGGTGAGTGGGCATGGTAGATGCAGTATAATGTGGATAAATGTGAGGTTATCCATTTTCGTGGCAAGAAGGGAAAGGCAGATTATTATCTGAATGGTGTCAAGTTATGAAAAGGGGAAGTACGAAACCTGGGTGTCCTTGTACATCAGTCACTGAAAGTAAGCATGCAGGTACAACAGGCAGTGAAGAATGCTAATGGCATGTTGGTCTTCATAACAAAAGGAGTTGAGTAGAGGAGCAAAGAGGTCCTTCTGCAGTTGTACAGGGCACTGGTGAGACCACACCTGGAGTATTGTGTGCAGTTTTGATCTCCTAATTTGAGGAAGGACATTCTTGCTATTGAGGGAGTGCAGGGTAGGTTCATGAGGTGATTTCCCGGGATGGCGGGACTGTCATATGATAAAAGAATGGAGCGACTGGGCTTGTATTCACTGGAATTTAGAAGGATGAGAGGATATCTTATAGAAATATATAAAATTATTAAGGGATTGAACAGGCTAGATGCAGGAAACATGTTACCGATGTTGGGGGAGTCCAGACCAAGGGCCACAGTTTAAGAATAAGGGTAGGCCATTTAGAACGGAGATGAGGAAACACTTTTTCTGACAGAGAGTTGTGAATTTGTGGAATTCTTTGCCTCAGAAGGCGGTGGAGGCCGGTTCACAGGATGCATTCAAAAGGGAGTTAAATAGAGCTCTTAGGGCTAGCAGAATCAAGGGACATGGGGAGAAGGCAGGAACGGGGTACTGATTGTGGATGATCAGCATGGTCAAATTGAATGGTGGTGCTGGCTCTAAGGGCTGAATGGCCTACTCCTGCACCTATTGTCTATGTATCTATGTATCTGCAGTTTCTCTCTACACAAGATTTTCCAAGGTACAAGTTGTACACACACACACTGCCTAACATGGTCAATATAATCTGTTGCCACCTTGTCAACGGGAAATAATTTGCCTCAGACTATCACTGGTTTGACACTGCAGTCTGGTGAATACTGCTGCCACTGTAAGAATTTGCTTTTTCCAATCTTATTTGTTTGTCTCTTGCAGTGTAGCCATGTCCTCAGCTGTAGGCTGGTGATAAGATGGGAAGGGATGTGCTGTCAGAATGTCGCTTACGACTGGGCAGATGAGTGCTACAATGAAAGCCTGACCAGCCACGAGCCACAGCAATGAGCAGGCGGGCAACACACTCAGCCAGCATCACCGTGCCCTGGGAATCATCAATGGAGCTTTGCAGAACATCAGAGTGCAGGCTAGTTGTCACTGGTTACTTAATCCACAATTTCAATATCAATGGTTCAATGATGCTTTATTGTCACATGTACCTAGGTACAGTGAAATATTCTGTTTTGCACACAACCTGGTAAATGTGGCAGACCTCACCTAGGCAGTACACTACGTTGCCACCTTTTGCTGCCAACAAAGTTGCAAAACTTCACCGGACAGTCTGACTGCTTGCCGCTCTCCCCCCCCCCCCTCCCCCCCCCCCCCTCCCCCCCCCCCCCCCCCCCCCCCACACCCCTGCCGGGTCCCTCTTTCATTCTCAGTGTGGAGTTGCTGCCTAACAGCGCCAGAGAGCCGGGTTCGATCCTGACTAGGGGTGCTTGGCTGTACATAGTTGATACGTTCTCCCTGTTACCTGCGTGGGTTTTCTCCGGGTGCTCCGGTTACCTCTGCAGTCAAAAGACACAATGCTGCTCAAAGGGTGGCGCGATGGTGCAGCGGTGGAGTCGCTGCCTTACAGCGCATGCAGCGCCGGAAACCCGGGTTCGACACCGACTATGGGTGCTGTCTGTACAGAGTTTGTATGTTCTCCCCGTGACCGCGTGGGTTTTCTCCAAGATCTTCGGTTACCTCCCACCCTCAAAAGACGTACAGGTTTGTAGGTTAATTGGCTTGGTATCATTGTAAATTGTCATAAAGTCACAAGGTTGCAGGAGGGCTGTGATTGGAAACTAAATATTCCAGGATTTCGTTGCTTCAGGTGTGATAGAATTGGAGGGGCAAGAGGTGGAGGTGTTGCATTGCTTATCAGGGAAGATATTACAGCAGTGCTTTGGCAGGATAGATTAGAGGGCTCGTCTAGGGAGGCTATTTGGGTGGAACTGAGAAATGGGAAAGGGGTAGCAACACTTATAGGGGTGTATTATAGACCGCCAAATGGGGAGCGAGAATTGGAAGAGCAAATATGTAAGGAGATTGCAGATATTAGTAGTAAGCACAAGGTAGTGATTGTGGGAGGTTTCAATTTTCCACACATAGACTGGGAAACACATTCTGTAAATGGGCTGGATGGGTTGGAGTTTGTAAAATGTGTGCAGGATAGTTTTTTGCAGCAATACATAGAAGTACCTACTAGAGAAGGAGCGGTGCTGGACCTCCTGTTAGGAAATGAGACAGGTCAGGTGGCAGAGGTATGCGTTGGGGAACAGTTCGGGACCAGTGATCACAATACCATTAGTTTCAATATAATTATGGAGAGGGTCAGAACCGGACCTAGGGTTGTGATTTTTGATTGGAGAAAGGCTAACTTTGAGGAGATGCGAAAGGATTTAAAAGGAGTAAATTGGGACATTTTGTTTTATGGGAAAGATGTGGAAGAGAAATGGAGTACATTTAAAGGTGAAATTTTAAGAGTACAGAATCTTTATGTCCCTGTTTGGTTGAAAGGAAATAGTAAAAATCGGAAAGAGCCATGGTTTTCAAGGGAAATTGGACACTTGGTTCGGAAAAAGAGGGAGATCTACAATAATTATAGGCAGCATGGAGTAAATGAGGTGCTTGAGGAGTATAAAGAATGTAAAAAGAATCTTAAGAAAGAAATTAGAAAAGCTAAAAGAAGATATGAGGTTGCTTTGGCAAGTAAGGTGAAAGTAAACCCAAAGGGTTTCTACAGCTATATTAATAGCAAAAGGATAACGAGGGATAAAATTGGTCCATTAGAGAGTCAGAGTGGACAGCTATCTGCAGAGCCAAAAGAGATGGGGAGATATTGAACAATTTCTTTTCTTCGGTATTCACCAAGGAGAAGGATATTGAATTGTGTGAGGTAAGGGAAACAAGTAGAGTAGCTATGGAAACTATGAGATTCAAAGAAGAGGAAGTACTGACACTTTTGAGAAATATAAAAGTGGATAAGTCTCCAGGTCCGGACAGGATATTCCCTAGGACATTGAGGGCAGTTAGTGTAGAAATAGCAGGGGCTATGACAGAAATATTTCAAATGTCATTAGAAACGGGAATAGTGCCGGAGGATTGGCGTACTGCGCATGTTGTTCCATTGTTTTAAAAGGGGTCTAAGAGTAAACCTAGCAATTATAGACCTGTTAGTTTGACGTCAGTGGTGGGCAAATTAATGGAAAGGATACTTAGAGATAATATATATAAGCATCTGGATAAACAGGGTCTGATTAGGAACAGTCAACATGGATTTGTGCCTGGAAGGTCATGTTTGACTAATCTTCTTGAATTTTTTGAAGAGGTTACTCGGGAAATTGATGAGGGTAAAGCAGTAGATGTTGTATATATGGACTTCAGTAAGGCCTTTGACAAGGTTCCTCATGGAAGGTTGGTTAAGAAGGTTCAATGGTTGGGTATTAATGGTGGAGTAGCAAGATGGATTCAACAGTGGCTGAATGGGAGATGCCAGAGAGTAATGGTGGATGGTTGTTTGTCAGGTTGGAGGCCAGTGACTAGTGGGGTGCCACAGGGATCTGTGTTGGGTCCACTGTTGTTTGTCATGTACATCAATGATCTGGATGATGGTGTGGTAAATTGGATTAGTAAGTATGCAGATGATACTAAGATAGGTGGGGTTGTGGATAATGAAGTAGATTTTCAAAGTCTACAGAGAGATTTATGCCAGTTGGAAGAGTGGACTGAAAGATGGCAGATGGAGTTTAATGCTGATAAGTGTGAGGTGCTACATCTTGGCAGGACAAATCAAAATAGGACCTACATGGTAAATGGTAGGGAATTGAAGAATGCAGGTGAACAGAGGGATCTGGGAATAACTGTGCACAGTTCCCTGAAAGTGGAATCTCATGTAGATAAGGTGGTAAAGAAAGCTTTTGGTGTGCTGGCCTTTATAAATCAGAGCATTGAGTATAGAAGCTGGGATTTAATGTTAAAATTGTACAAGGCATTGGTGAGGCCAATTCTGGAGTATGGGGTACAATTTTGGTCGCCTAATTATAGGAAGGATGTCAACAAAATAGAGAGAATACAGAGGAGATTTACTAGAATGTTGCCTGGGTTTCAGCAACTAAGTTACAGAGAAAGGTTGAACAAGTTAGGGCTTTATTCTTTGGAGCGCAGAAGGTTAAGGGGGGACTTGATAGAGGTCTTTAAAATGATGAGAGGGAGAGACAGAGTTGACGTGGATAAGCTTTTCCCACTGAGAGTAGGGAAGATTCAAACAAGGGGACATGACTTGAGAATTAAGGGACAGAAGTTTAGGGGTAACATGAGGGGGAACTTCTTTACTCAGAGAGTGGTGGCTGTGTGGAATGAGCTTCCAGGGAAGGTGGTGGAGGCAGGTTCGATTTTATCATTTAAAAATAAATTGGATAGTTATATGAACGGGAAAGGAATGGAGGGTTATGGTCTGAGTGCAGGTATATGGGACTAGGGGAGAATACGTGTTCGGCACGGACTAGAAGGTCGAGATGGCCTGTTTCCGTGCTGTAATTGTTATATGGTTATATGGTTATATGGAATAGGAGTAGAATTCAGCCGATCAAGTCTACTTGGCCATTCAATCATGGCTGATCTATCTCCCCCTCCTAACCCCATTCACCTGCCTTCTCCCCATAACCTCTGACACCTGTACTAATCAAGAGGCAATGTATCTAGTGTGTGTAGGATAATGTTAATGTACGGGGATCGCTGGTCGGCACGAACTCGGTGTGCTGAAGGGCTTGTATTTGTACGCCATCTCTAAACTGAACTAAACTACATTATACTAAACTAAAAAGTTTCCCCAAATCTTTAACTCTTTTACAGCCTTCCTTCAGAACAAATTAATTCATCTGCCTCTTATAATCATTAGCTTTGCAAAAATTGATAACAACTCCGGAACAAAAAATAAACATCCCAGAACTTAACAAAAAAAATCAATTCACTCTCAAGTTAGATCCAGAATTAATGATGACACCTGAAAATATTGTGTTTCCTAATACTGACCATGATGAGTCTAAAATTGCCCAAACATAAAGAAGTATTGTCGCTGAAAGAACTACATACTGTATATATTAATGAGAAAAGAGCCTTGAATGTCATGTAGTAAATCACTCTGAAGTAGTTCTGGGACTTATAAATGTAACTTGATACCGTCCTGATTTATGATATCATTAGAACCCCTAGAGTGTGTTACTGTCTTGTAACGCAGACCAGCTAGTGCTTCATTTCATAAACAAAAAGCTTTTCTCAAGCAGCATGGGGCATAAATTCTTCAGTCACACGGTGTCAGGCCGAGGTGAAGGTGCATTAATAACTGTGTGATAAATATAGCAGCACAAGATTTAGCCCTGATTGGATGCCAGTACAGACGACGTTAGATGAATGATGGCAGTCTGAGAAGCCAGGCATTGATTTCCTTTAAGGTGGTCCACACTATTGGGAGTCAGAGTTACTTTATAATCCATTATGTAGCGTTCAGAGGGATGGATTGAAGCTATTTTTAATTGAGGATTTAATTCACAAAGTGTGCAAAAGAGGGGGTAAAACGAGAACGAATGATAATCAGAATGGGCCAGAAATATTGTCTCTTAGCGAAGGCACGGTGGCGCGGCGGTAGAGTTGCTGCCTTACATCACAAGAACACCAGAGACCCGGGTTCGATCCTGACTATGGGTGTTGTCTGAACAGCATTTGTATGTTCTTCCTGTGACCACGTGGGTTTTCTCCGGGAGCTCTGGTTTCCTCCCACAATCCAAGGACGTAAAGCTTTGTAGTTTAATTGGCTTCAGTAAAATTGTAAATAGATTTACAATTTTAAAAGTATTTATCAACATAGCGGCACAGCAGTGGAGTTGCTGGCAAACTGCTCCAGACACCCAGTTTGGATCCTGACTACGGGTGTTGTGTGTACAGAGTTTTTACGTTCACCCTGTAACTGCGTGGGTTTTCCCCGGGTGCTCCGGCTTCTAATACTCTAACACTCCAAAGAGTTTTTATTGACTTCAGTAAATTGTAAATTGTTCCTAGTGTGTAGGATAGTGCTAGTGCACGGGGTGATTGCTGGTCGGTGTGGGCTGAAGGGCCTGTTTCCTTGCTGTATCCCTAAAACTAAAACTAAAAGACTAAAATCCCAACAACCCCCATAATTAAGTGTGGATTACAGACATGTCTGAGACCTTACACTCGGAAAAAATTAGACTTGTCTTAAAAATGACAAATCAGAAGTATTTGCTGGAATATGGTCTATTTTTATTGATTTCTTAAAGAGGTAAATTGGTTCAACACAGAAACTGGGCTGAAACCTGAGCTCAGGATTGGATGAATAGCTACGCCTTATAATCTACGAACCTAACTCCAAAGTTGTTATTGGTAAAAAGAAAAAAAAAATGTTCTTAGTTTTTTGGGGGGTTTTTTTCTCTCCCTTTCCATTAGTTTATAGATCTTTCTTTTCAGTTCTATCTTTCAAAAAATTCTAAAAAATAAAAATTTAAAAAAAGCCTAAAATCTATCCAGGGACATTGTATGACAGTTTACCCAGTGACATGTACTGGGTGGGTCAATATAATCACTGTATTTATTTTTAGACTTCAGACTTTAGCTTCTAGTTTCACAATTCACAACTCCAGTGCTTTTTTCTTACATCTTATGTTTTTTCATATCAGGCCTTTGTCCAACTGTCTACCTAGAAACCCCCTCCCTCTCCCGCCCCTCCCCCTCTCTCCCGCCTCTCCCCCCTCACCTTTATCAATCTATTACCTTTGTCCCATCCCCCACCTCTCTACCACCCCATCCCCCCTTCCCCCCTACAATCAAAGTGAAGAAGGATCCCAACCCAAAATGTCACCTTTCCATAGGTAGACACAAAATGTTGGAGTAACTCAATAGATTAGGCAGGATCTTTGGGAAAAAGGATAGGTGACGTGTCCAGTCGGGACCCTTCTTCAGACTGAAAGTAGAGGGGAGGGAACTGGAGCTAAGGAAAGGCCTCCCTAGAGATACTGCCTGACCCATCGAGTTACTCCAGCACTTTGTGCTTTTTCATTTTATCTGCTACCTGGCTAATATTTATCTCCCAGTCAACATAATTAGGGAAAATTATCTGTTCATTATTGCATTACTGTTTGTAGAAACTTACTGTGTGTAAATTGGCCACTGCGTTTTCAATGTTACAACGGTAATTGCTTTTCAAGGGTTGCTTATCACAAGTTCGATGGCTGCACAATGCTTTGTGTGGGAAGGAACTGCAGATGCTGGTTTACACCAAAGATAGACACAAAGTGCTGGAGTAACTCAGCGGGACAGGCAGCATCCCTGGAGAGAAGGAATGGGTGACATTTCGGGTCGCGACCCTTCTTCAGACTATGACAGGTTTGGGATGGATGCGGAAGATGCCACATAAATTCAACTGCTGTTTTGTGGCAGGCGTCCTTGAGGCAGTGTAGGCAATCAGCAGCGGGGAAGCTGTACTTCACTGTGATCTGCAAAGCATTGCCTCGGGCTGCCTGCAGTCTATCATTACGATTGTGCCCGGGCCAAAGCAGCAGAGCAGATTACAAGCCAGCAACAGGCATTTCTACAAATGAAATGGCAATCCAGGGATATGGTGGAGCAGGACGACAAACATACTAAACAGCTGAAACAGTGTGCTGTGGACAGACTCCAGGCATCTCACAACTAATGCCTCGAAGCTTTACACAGCTGCTGCTTTCTGTCATGCGTGCTGGTGGTGGTCTATTAAAGGGGGAGATTTTATGGGGATCTCCATCCAGACTAATCTCAGAGCACAGTTTTTTCCCAGTTGTTGTCTAGCAACTGAACAAGGTCATTGGTGACAGACACCAAATACTTTGGTGACCCTTGGACTATCTTTGATCAAACTTTGCTGGCTTTACCTTGCACTAAACATTATTCCCTTATTATGTATCTATACACTGTGAATGACTCGATTGTAACCATGTATTGCCTTTCCGTTGATTTTGTTAGCACGCAACAAAAACTTTTCACTGCACCTCGGCACATGTGACAATAAATTAAACTGAACGACTGAACCATCCTATTAACATCTAGAGAATGGTCCTGAGCCACCATCTACCTAATTGGAGACCTTCGGACTATCTTTAATCGGACTTTACTGGAGTTTATCTTGCCCTAAATGTTATTCCCTTTATCCTGTATCTGTACACTGTGGATGGCTCGATTGTAATCATGTGTCGTCTTTCTGCTGATTGGTTAGCGCACGACAAAAAAGCTTTTCACTGAACCTCGGTAAATGTTCATGTTCGTAAGTGATAGGAGCAGGATTAGGCCATTCGGCCCATCAAGTCTACTCCACCATTCAATCATGGCTAATCTATCTTTCCCTCTGAACCCCATTGTCCTGCCTTCTCCCCACAACCCCTAACACCTGTACGAATCAATGTGACAATAAACCAAACTAAACTAAATTAAACTAAACTAAACTAAACTAAACTAAACTGAACTAAACCAAATTAAGTCAAATTAAAAAGATCTGAAGGCGTCTTCTCTAGGCGTTCCCAGATTCACAATAGGCTGCCTCTGGTCAACCTATTTTTATGCAAACCAAAGCCCTTGGGCTACAGTGCTGAAGGCTGGTGTTCTCAAGCAGGTTAATCTATTTCTGAAGAAGGGTTTCGGCCCGAAACGTCGCCTATTTCCTTCGCTCCATAGATGCTGCTGCACCCGCTGAGTTTTCCCAGCAATTTTATGTACCTTTAATCTATTTCAATGTTTCAACCACATTGGATTCGACCTGACTGCTGAAAATGTGCCTGAGGTGTCTGGACACAACAAGCAGTGAAGAGCTCTGTCCGAGACAATAGACAACAGGCAGTACACAATAGGTGCAGGAGCCAGCACCGCCATTCACTGTGATCATGGCTGATCACCCACAATCAGTACCCTGTTCCTGCCTTCTCCCCATACCCCTTGACTCTGCTATCTTTAAGAGCTCTCTCTTGAAAGCATCCAGTGAATTGGCCTCCACTGCCTTCTGTGGCAGAGAATTCCAGACCGCAAGTAATTACGGAGAGTTGCAGATGAATCCCAGTCCATCACACAGACCAACCTCTTCAGCATTGACTCCATCTACACTCCACGCTGCCCCGGAAAAACAGTCTCCGTAATCAAACACTTGTCCCACACTGGCCATTCCTTCTTCTCCATGCACCCGTCCAGCAGAAGGTGCAGGTGCATAAAAGTGTGCACCACCAGATTCATAGAGTCATAGACTCATAGGGTGATACAGCACAGAAACAGGCCCTTCGGCCCACCGAGTCCGCACCGACCAGTGATCCCCGCACATTAACACTACAGTACACACACTAGGGACAAGTTACTTTTATACCAAGCCAGTAACCTACAAACCTGTATGTCTTTGGAATGCGGGAAGAAACCACAGATCTCAGAGAAAAACCCACGGGCAGGTCACGGGGAGAATATACAAACTCCGTACAGACAGCACGCATAGTCAGGATCTAACCCGGGACCTGGGTCACTGGCGCTGTGAGGCAGCAACATTACTGCTGCGCTATCGTACTACCCTAATACTTTACCAAATAGCTTTACAAATAAGATTGCAATGATTCAAGAAGACGATCCCTCTAAAATGGATGGATAATAGATGCAGCCACTGCCAGCAATGACTGAATTATGGAGAAGGTAGCAAGCAGTGTGGGAATGGAAATCCATTTCATGATGTAACACAATCTTGACTTCACACAGCAGAGGCAACCATGTCCCAATGTAACCCCAAACCTCCAGCTTAACAGTCACATTGGTCGATTGGTTGAAAGATACAGTATGGAGACAAGGTTTGGGCGGCGCGGTGGCGCAGAAGTAGAGTTGCTGCCTTACAGCACTTACAGCGCCTGAGACCCAGGTTCAATCCCGACCACAGGTGCTGTCTGTGTGGAGTTTGTACGTTCTCCCTGTGACCGTGTGGATTTTCTCCGAGATCTTCGGTTTCCTCTCACACTCCAAAGACGTTCAGGTTTGTAGGTTAATTGGCCTGGTATAAATGTAAATTGTCCCTCGTGTGTGTAAGATAGTGTTAATGTGCGGGGATCGCTGGTCCGTGCGGACCTGGTGGGCCGAAGGTCTTGTTTCCATGCTGCATCTCTAAACTAAACTAATCGTTCGACTACCTAGTCCACACTTACCAATGAACGTCCATTCACATTAGTTCTATAATATCCCATTTCTCATCCACTCCCTGAACACAGGGGCCAATTTCCAGAGGTCAATTAACCTCCAAACCTGCAAATCTTTGGTATGTGGATGTATGTGATGGGAAACTGAAGCACCCGATGGAAACCTGAGTGGTCGCAGTGGGAACATGCAAAGTCTGTACAGACAGCACCCAAGGTCAGGATCAAACTCATCTCTGGCATTGTGAGGCAGCAACTCTACCAGCTGCACCATTGTGCCAGCCTAAAATATATTGCTCGACACATTCAGAATCCGTGAATTTTACTATATCCAAAAAAGTGTGCTGTAAAGTCCAATATATATCCACATCTCTGGGCTGAGGTGCACATATCAACTCAACTTCACATCAAGAATAGTTTCAAATGCACACTCAGCTCAGGAATAAATTCAGTAAAAACAAAATATTTATATCATAAGACAAACAGCCCAACACATTAAAGAATCATAAGATGGATGGACTCCTTCTGCCCATTATAAATGAGGTGATCTATTTCTTTGCCACAATGCTGGCACTGTATCAGGAGAACTAAGTGGTTTGGGTAGGGAACATTGTATGAATGTCATTGGAAACTGAAAGGTGGTTAATACATTATGGCTGCTTTTTAGTGTTAACTTAATAGATAGTTTATCGTGCCTCAAACTGTTTTATCAGTTATATTCGTTTTATCAAGAGATGAATCTTGTAAACATTTTCGCTCTGCATGTTTTGTCATTTATATACATGAGGTAACCCACAATAAACAGTCATAAAAATCATGCATGTTATTTCTAAGTGTTCTAAATCTTACAGTGACACACTCCATTATTCTGCATGAAATGATGGTGGTTGTCAAATGCACTGAAGTGTCCTTCATGAATTGGCCATAAAATCAGATAAGACTTTCACAACTCACCCCAATCAGATTAATTTATGAATACTTATGCATTTGAATCCTCCAAATATGTAAGTGGAGTCATCGAGTCACAGAGTGATACAGCGCGGAAACAGGCCCTTCATCCCAACTTGCCCACACACCGGCCAGCATATCCCAACTGCACGTCCCACCTGCCTGCATTTGGTCCATATCCCTCCCACAGGTCCTGTCCATGTACCTGTCTAACTGTTTCTTACACATCGGGAATCTATTTTTTGAATGGGGTAATTTTGTTCAACAAAATAAATAGTAATTATGTAGACATAAGGAACTGCAGATACTGGTTTACAAAAGAAGACACAGAGTGCTGGAGTAACTCAACGGGTCAGGCAGCATTTCAGCAGAATGGATTTTTTAGTTTAGTTTAGAGTCTAGAGATACAGCGTGGAAACAGGCCCTTCGGCCCACCATGTCTGTGCTGACCAGCGATCCCTGCCCACTAACACTATCCTACACACACTTGGGACAATTTACAATTTTACCAGGCCAATTAGATCATCGGGTTACAAGTGATAGGAGAGAATTAGGCCATTCGGCCCTTGAAGTTTACTCCGCCATTCAATCATGGCTGATCTATCTCTCCCTCCAAGCCCCATTCTCCTGCCTTCTCCCCATAACCTCCCACACCCGTACTAATCAAGAATCTATCAATCTCTGCCTTAAATATATCCACTGACTTTGCCTCCATTGCCTTCTGCGGCAAAGAATTCCACCGATTCACCACCCTCTGAAGAAATAAATTCCTCCTCATCTCCTTCCTAAAAGAACATCCCTTAATTCTGAGGCTATGACCTCGACTAGTCCTCAACTCTCCCACTAGTGGAAACATAATTTCCATACCTCAAACATTCATGAAAAATCCTCCACACCTCAAACATTGAGAACATCCTCAAACCGCTGCCACTTCCTTTAAAACAATGGTCATGAGAGGAATAGATCGAGTAGATGCACAGAGACTCTAGCCCAGAATAGGTGAATCAAGGACAAGAGGACATAGGTTTAAGGTGAAGGGGAAAAGATTTCATCGGAATCTGATGGTGTAACATTTTCACACAAAGGGTGGTGGTTGTATGGAACAAGCTGCCAGAGGAGGTAGTTGAGGCAGGGACTATCGCAACAATTCAGAAACTGTTAGTCAGGTATATGGATAGGATAGGTTTGGAGGGATATGGAGCAAGCTCAGGCAGGTGGGACTAGTGTAGCTGGGACATGTTGGCCAGTGTGGGCAAGTTGGGCTGAAGGGCCTGTTTCCATACTGTATCACTCGATGGCTCTATGACAACAGCAGGGCTCACAACATGGCCATGGACTTGTTTACACACTTACTCGGGGCTTACAGGCTGATTTCTCTGACTCTAACCTAAGTTTAACATCGAGCACAATTAACAATCAATAAAACATTTAATTACGTTTCTGTTAATGTGATGAATTCATGAAACATGTCATAATTTAAACATCAAATGAGGGCCTGTATCCTGTGAAATATACGTATCAGCACTGACTGCTTTAGTACTCTTAGAGTTTATGACAGTTGACAACCATCTGCCAAGTTGCAGGCTTTTGTGTTTTAATATATTGAACCCTATTTGATTGATTTTTATGAAGCATGGATGCAGAGCTTACTCGAAAACGTTGCCGTTGTAAATTGAGGTTAGGTTAGAACAGGTCATTTGTGACCCAAATCCAATATGGATTTGAGACTCCACAGTGTGTGATGGGAACCAGCCCTACAGGAGTAGAGTTTTAGTTTTTAGAGATACAGCGCGGAAACAGACCCTTCGGCCCACCGAGTCCGCTTTGACCAGCGGTCCCCGCACATTTACACTATCCTACACACACTAGGGAACATTTGCACATCCACCAAGCCAATTAACCTACATACCTGTACGTCTTTGGAGTGTGGGAGGAAACCAAAGATCTCGGTGAAAACCCACGCGGTCACGGGGAGAATGTACAAACTCCCTACAGACAGCACCCGTGGTCGGGATTGAACCCGGGTCTCCGGCGTTGCAAGCGCTGGAAGGCAGCAACTCTACCACTGTGCCACTGTGGCTGCCCAGTCTTAAGAGACTTGCTTTTGGAGCTGAATAGAATCAGGAGGTAAATGGATTAACATATTTCTGGACCTCTCACATCCTTCACAAGTTCACGTTAGAGGAGTAAAATTAGGCCATTCGGCCCATTAAGTCTACTACGCCATTCAATCATGACTGATCTTTGCCTCCGAAATCCCATTTTCCTGCCTTCTCCACATAACCAGTTCTAATCAAAAATTTGTCTTCTCTGCATTAAAGATATCTACTGATTTGGCCTCAACAGGTCTCTGAGGCAATGAGTTCCACAGATCAATTATGCCATGACTAGCAAAGTTCCTCCTCATCTCTTTTCTAAAAGTGCCCTTTAATTCTGAGGCTATGACCTCTGGTCCTAGACTCTCCCACCAGTGGAAACATCCTTTACACTATGCCTTCAATATCTGTAAATTTCATTGAGGTCCCCCCTCAATCTTCTAAACTCCAGCAAGCAGAGGCCCAGTGCTGTCAAAATGCTCATCATATGCTAACCAACTCAATCCTGGAATCATTCTTGTAAACCTCCTCTGGACCCTCTCCAGGGCCAGCACATCCTTCATCGGAGATGGGGCCCAAATCTGCTCACATTACTCCAAATGCGGCCTGACCAGCGCCTTATGGAGACACAGCATTTCATCTCTGTTTTTGCATTCCAGTTCTCTTGATATAAAAATGCTCGAATTGAATTTGCCTTCCTTAATCCTTGTCGGGTCATCAAAACCTGCCTTACTGCCCGTGAAGTGTGATCGCTGCCAGCAGCTTATTGCAGCCAATTTGCAGGCAGCAAGCTTGCACACAAGCATCTATGCAGGAAGTAGAACGCTAATTGCAAATTGCAAATCATGCTAATTGAAGATAGACACAAAAACTGGAGTAACTCAACGGGTCAGACAGCATCTTTGGAGAAAAGGAATAGGTGACGTTTCGGGTCGAGGCCCTTCTTCAGACACACCTGACTCGCTGAGTTACTCCAGCTTTAAGTGTCTCTCATGCTCATTCAATTTGGTTAATGTTCGACTGTATACACTGTGGTCTTGTTTTGCGATAGATGTTGAATTGTTACCCTAATTTTAGTTAAATTTAGTTTAGAGATACAGGGTTGGAAACAGGCCCTTTGGCCCACTGAGTCTGCACCGACCAGCGATCCCTGCTCACTAACACTATCCTGCGCACACCATGGACAATTTACACTTATACCAAGCCAATTAACCTACAAACCCTGGGCTCTAACACCAAACCCCTGTGCTGATTAATGCTGCACTTTTTACCTGTGGCCACCCCAATTACCTTTGCGGTGTCTGGTTTTGCAAGCACTGTGTCAGTTTGCACTGGAGTAGATCTTTGATCGTGACTTAGGGGAAGACCAATCAATTTTACACAGAAGCCACAGAGCCAGAGGCAACAGAGTACTTTCATCCTTCACTCTGAATGGAGATCTCATAGAAACATAGAAAATAGGTGCAGGAGGAGGCCATTCGGCTTCTCGAGCCTGCATCGCCCTTCATTGTGATCATGGCTGATCATCCACAATCATCTCACAGCTGAGTGCACGGAGATGCTGCACTCTGGATCACAATTCTCTCATCTCCGGTGACTACAATGTCCGAGATTCACATTATTTTAAATACAGATTATCAAAAGAACATCCAAACTACCCTCTAATTATTTGAGCTGCTGATGGCAGTTATTAATATAAATTAGCAAATTTGTTTTACTTCATGCTTTCAAAATTATGCCGTGGGAGGTCAATGAAATTAACAAACAATTGCCTCAATCGACACTTAGTTTAGTTTATTTTATTTTAGGGGTACAGCGCAGAAACAGGCCCTTTGCCCACCGAGTCCCCACGGATGACTGCACATTAACACTATCCTACACACACTAGGGACAACTTACAGTTCTACCAAGCCAATTAACTTACAAACTTGCAGGTCTTTGGAGTCTGGGAGGAAACCGAAGATCTAGGAGTAAACCCACGCGGTCACAGGGAGGACATACAAACTCCGTACAGACAGCACCCCTAGTCGGTATCGAACCCGGGTCTCCGGTGTTGTAAGCGCTGTAAGGCAGCAACTCCACCGCTGTGCCACCGTGCTGCTCTCTGAGCAGCATTATCAATTGAGACAAATAATATATTCATAGGATGAATTTACCTTTTAACTGAGACTCCCCTTGACCAAATGAACTATTGTACCAAGTACAATAAGCTGGTGTCTGTTGATAATATATTAATCGAATGATGTATGACACAATGGGATTTTGGCATGCTGCAGTGGGTACAATTTAAATCATGTCATGGAAGCTAATTTATTTAATATGCCCCAATAACTTTAAATCGTTTAACATACAAATCAAATTTTACTTTGGTGCTTACTTGCCTCTGACTTCCCTCATATATAAATAGGTATAACTCTGCACAAGTGATCATGAAACATTGCGAGCACTGTACTGAAAATTATGGGACAGATTTGACACCTCATTATAGCGTACAAGGTGTATTTGCTTTTGCAAATCCTACATTTAATGAATTGTCTACTAGAGACGTTAATTTGTCACAGTGCGGCTTCCACTTTATATTATATATTTTTCTCTGTCTGCCTCATTGTCACCTTCCCCATGCTAACAAAGATCAAGACTGAATTTTCTTTGATCTTCGTCCCCTTTGATCATAAGGTCATAAGGAATATTAGAATTAGGCCATTCGGCCTATCAAGTATATACCATTCAATCCTGGCTGATCTATCTCTCCCACATAACCCCATTCTCCTGCCTTCTCCCCATAACCTCTGACATATGTAGAAACATAGAAACATAGAAAATATGTGCAGGAGTAGGCCATTCGGCCCTTCGAGCCTGCACCGCCATTCAATATGATCATGGCTGATCATCCAACTCAGTATCCTGTACCTGCGTTCTCTCCATACCCCCTGATACCTTTAGCCACAAGGGCCACATCTAACTCCCTCTTAAATATAGCCAATGAACTGGCCTCAACTACCTTCTGTGGCAGAGAATTCCACAGATTCACCACTCTCTGTGTGAAAAATGTTTTTCTCATCTCGGTCCTAAAAGATTTCCCCCTTATCCTTAAACTGTGACCCCTTGTCCTGGACTTCCCCAACATCGGGAACAATCTTCCTGCATCTAGCCTGTCCAACCCCTTAAGAATTTAATACTAGAATGTACTAATGATGATCACTTGTTGTCACAATTTATCCTTCCATATCTCCATCTCTCCCTCTCCCCTGACTCAGTCTCGACCTGAAACATCACCCATTCCTTCCATCCAGAGATGCTGCCTGTCTCACTGAGCTTCTCCAGCATTTTGGCTCCATCTTATATGATATATTGTTGTGACTAAACTGCACTTCTTGCCATTGTGATTGTTTTCCCATGATTTTTGTTCTCATGCTCACATGATGTCGGAAAAGACAAAGCAGGAAATTACATTGACCTTTTCTTGGTTTTCTGCAGCAACAAACCGCATTAAAAAGAGTTGCTTCCCACGGTGACAGGTCCCTTTATTACTGTCACGCCAACGAGTTCTGTCTTTCTTTCAACTTTATGTACGTGAACCAACACAAATTTGCAAAATCAAGTTAATGAAGCCCGCAGCTCCTACTTCTGATACACCGGCCATTAGAAGCGCTGAACACTGCAGAGATCTTCTGATCTTTGTCATATGCAACATACCTTGAAACAATAGGTATACACTATCTTGTGATGAAGGGCGCAGTGGTAAAGTTGCTGCCTTACAGCGCCAGATACCTGCCTTCTGGAGTTGAGGAGGGTACAATAACAGCAGGAAACTGTTTCACACAGTGGGTAGTGGATATATGGAACCATCTGCCAGAGGAAGTCCTTGAGGCGGGTACAATAACAACAATTAAAAGACATTTGGACAGGTAGACACAAAGTGCTGGAGTAACTCGATGGATTAGAAGGATGAGAGGGGATCTCTCTCATGAAACATATAAGATTGTTAAGGTACACAAAATTGCTGGGGAAACTCAGCGGGTGCAGCAGCATCTATGGAGCGAAGGAAATAGGCGACGTTTCGGGCCGAAACCCTTCTTCAGACTGATGGGGGGTGGGGGGGGGGAAAGAAAGAAGGAAAAGGGGAGGAGGAGGAGGAGCCCGAGGGGGGGTGGATGGGAGGGTGGGAGGAGACAGCTAGAGGGTTAAGGAAGGGGAGGAGACAGCAAGGGCTAGCCAAATTGGGAGAATTCAATGTTAATGCCATAAGGACGCAAGGTCCCCAGACGGAATATGAGGTGCTGTTCCTCCAATTTCCGCTGTTGCTCACTCTGGCAATGGAGGAGACCCAGGACAGAGAGGTCGGATTGGGAATGGGAGGGGGAGTTGAAGTGCTGAGCCACCGGGAGGTCAGGTACGTTATTGCGGACTGAGCGGAGGTGTTCGGCGAAACGATCGCCCAACCTACGCTTGGTCTCACCGATGTAAATCAGCTGACATCTAGAGCAGCGGATGCAGTAGATGAGGTTGGAGGAGATACAGGTGAACCTTTGTCGCACCTGGAACGACTGCTTGGGACCTTGAATGGAGTCGAGGGGGGAGGTGAAGGGACAGGTGTTGCATTTCTTGCGGTTGCAACGGAAAGTGCCCGGGGAGGGGGTGGTGCGGGAGGGAAGGGAAGAATTGACGAGGGAGTTGCGGAGGGAGCGGTCTTTGCGGAAGGCAGACATGGGGGGAGATGGGAAGATGTGGCGAGTGGTGGGGTCACGTTGGAGGTGGCGGAAATGGCGGAGGATTATGTGTTGTATTTGCCGGCTGGTGGGGTGAAAGGTGAGGACCAGAGGGACTCTGCCCTTGTTGCGTGTGCGGGGATGGGGAGAGAGAGCAGTGTTACGGGGTATGGATGAGACCCTGGTGTGAGCCTCATCTATGGTGGCGGAGGGGAATCCCCGTCCCCTGAAGAACGAGGACATTTCCGATGCCCTGGTATGAAATGTCTCATCCTGGGAACAGATGCGGCGTAGGCGGAGGAATTGGGAGTAGGGGATGGAGTCTTTACAGGGGGCAGGGTGGGAAGACGTGTAGTCCAGATCTCCCCCCCCACCCCCCATCAGTCTGAAGAAGGGTTTCGGCCCAAAACGTCGCCTATTTCCTTCGCTCCATAGATGCTGCTGCACCCGCTGAGTTTCCCCAGCAATTTTGTGTACCTTCGATATTCCAGCATCTGCAGTTCCCTTTTGAACAAGATTGTTAAGGGCTTGGACACGCTAGAGGCAGGAAACATATTCCCGATGTTGGGGGAGTCCAGAACCAGGGGCCACAGTTTAAGAATAAGGAGTAAGCCATTTAGAACGGAGACGAGGAAACACTTTTTCTCACAGTGAGTGATGAGTCTGTGGAATTCTCTGCCTCAGAGGGCGGTGGAGGCAGGATGCTTCCAAGAGAGAGCTAGATTGGGCTTTTAAAAATAGCGGAGTCAGGGGATATGGGGAGAAGGCAGGAATGGGGTACTGATTGGGGATGATCAGCCATGATCACATTGAATGGCGGTGCTAGCTCGAAGGGCCGAATGGCCTACTCCTGCACCTATCGTCTATTGTCTATTGTCTATTGTCTATTGTCTATCATCTCTGGATAAAAAGGATGGGTGACGTTTCGGGTCGGGACTCTTCTTAACCTTCTTTAGACAGGTACATGGATAGGAAAGATGGAGAGGAATCTGGCCCAAACATAGGCAGGTGGGTCTCGCTTAAATGGTCTTGGTCAGCATGAATGAGTTGGGCCGAAGGGCCTGTTTCAGTGGTGTGTGACTATGTTTAGAAAGTGCTTCAACGGAGCTGATGCTTAGGTTATCAAAGAGAATTGTGATCCTAGATACATTCAGTCAGCCGGGCTTCAGTGGGCAATAAGGTCACTTTAAACCAGAGGTTTGTGTATAAAATCCAGACTTTCCTGTGCTTTGAAAGGTGTTTTATTATTGTTACGATGTCCAGTTTTTGAAGAAGAGGAGAGGTATTCTTTAATGCCCAAACAAATATCAGTGTAAAAAAAAGTCTACCCGTTCGTTGTGCCATAGTATAATGGCGTAGAGGGAGAGTTGCTGCCTCACAGCGCCAGAGACCCGGGTTCGATCCTGACTATGGGTGCTGTCTGTACGGAGTTTGTACGTTCTCCCCGTGACCTGCCTGGGTTTCCTCCGAGATCTCCGGTTTCCTCCCACACTACAAAGACGTACAGGTTTGTAGGTTAAATGGCTTTGGTAAAAATTGTAAATTATCTTTAGTGTGTAGGATAGTGTTAGTGTGCAGGATTCGCTGGATTTCTTCTCCCTTGGCATCCACATCCGATAACCTCCACCACCAGCAGCGGGGAACATCAGTGGCTACGCTTGGCCAGGCCGGCCCCGTAATGCTGCTAGGACAACGAGCCTTCATAGTCAGGTCAAGAATAGTACACTTGCAAACTGGGATTTGAAGATGGTGCCAAACTGGTGACTTTGTATACTGTCTCAGTGTAATACTGCGACACAATTGCATTGTATCTGAGTGGCTTATCTAAGATGTATCTAAGTGCTTATGCATAGTGTTACCTGTACTGAAATGAATTTCACTGTGACATATAAAGTACCATTGAACCATTGAACCTAGTTCCCTGCACTTGATCCCTCCCTCCCTATAGAGAGGAGAATCCCAGACTGATTCCTGGGATGTCAGGACTTTCATATGAAGAAAGACTGGATAGACTCGGTTTGTACTCGCTAGAATTTAGAAGATTGAGTGGGGATCTTAAAGAAACTTACAAGATTCTTGAGGGGTTGGACAGGCTAGATGTAGGAAGATTGTTCAGGATGTTGGGGAAGTCCAGAACAAGGGGTCACAGTTTAAGGATAAGGGGGAAATCTTTTAGAACCGAGATGAGAAAAACATTTTTCACACAGAGGGTGGTGAATCTCTGGAATTCTCTGCCACAGAAGGTAGTTGAGGCCAGTTCATTGGCTATATTTAAGAGGGAGTTAGATGTGGCCCTTGTGGCTAAAGGGATCAGGGGGTATGGAGAGAAGGCAGGTACAGGATACTGAGTTGGATGATCAGCCATGATCATATTGAAATGCGGTGCAGGTCGAAGGGCCGGATGGCCTACTCCTGCACCTATTTTCTATGTTTCTATGTAAAGGCACTAAACAGCTGGTGCCAGGAAACTGTTCCCCCGCAACGTTGATTACACTGCGAGAGGGATAACCAAAGTGGGGTCGGGTTACTGAAATGGATGAAAAAAAGGCCCACGTTCCGCTCCGTTGCGTACTACACGTCAACCCATTGCATTTAGCAGGAGTGGTCTATCTTGCTCTGCTATAGGATCTTTGGTAGAAACTGCCACAGTGCTGCAAAACCAGACAGACACCACAGAGGTAATTGGAGTGGCCTCAGGAAATGACACAGTGCAGCGTTAAACAGCACAGCGATTTGGTGTTAGAGCCCAGGGGGCCACAAGAAGGAGAGAGAGAGAGATTAACAGATAACCCTCATTATAACACACATTGGGGGTGGGGGTGGGGGTGGGGGTGGGAATGGTGTCATGGAAACATAGAAATATCGAAAACAGGTGCAGGAGTAGGCCATTCGGTCCTTCGAGCCAGTACCGTCACTCAATGTGATCGGCTGATCATCCAAAATCAGTACCCCGTTCCTGCTTTCTCCCCAGATCCTTTGATTCCGTTAGCCCTCAGAGATATATCGAATTCTCTCCTGAAAACATCCAGTGAATTGGCCTCCACCTCCTTCTGTGGCAGAGAATTCCGCAGATTCACAACTCTCTGGGTGAAAAAAGTTTTTCCTCATCTCAGTCCTAAATGGCCTACCCCTTATTGTTAAACTGTGCCCCCTGGTTCTGGACTCCCCCAACATCAGGAACATTTTTCCTGCATCCAGCCTGCCCAATATCTTAAGAATTTTATATGTTTTTAATAAGATACCCACTCATCCTTCTAAATTCCAGTGAATATAAATAAGCACAGTCACTCTATTTAGTGGATCCAAGCCCAGTGTCCATTATCGCTTCTTGTCAGGTAGCCTCTCTGGAGAACATGGACGTTTTGGGTCGTGCTCATCAGAAGAAGAGTCCCAACCCGAAACGTCACCATGTTCTCCAGAGATGCTACCCGATATGCTGGGGTTCTCCAGCACCTTGTGTCCTTTTGCTCAAACGTTCAAACTTAGTTTTGTAGCTGCAACAGACAGGCAATTTTCAGACTGTGACAGTACTTAAGCAGAGGTTTATAAAGCAGAATTAATGACCATCTGTCCATAGCTGGAAATTGAGTTTAGTTTAGTTTAGAGATACAACGTGGTAACAAGTCGACCAGCGATCACCCCGTACACTAATGCCCCTGTCCCACTTAGGAAACCTGAACGGAAACCTCTGGAGACTTTGCGCCCCACCCAAGGTTTCCGTGCAGTTCCCGGAGGTTCTTGTCAGTCTCCCTACCTGCTTCCACTACCTGCAACCTCCGGCAATCACCTGCAACCTCCGGGAACCACACGGAAACCTTGGGTGGGGCGCAAAGTCTCCAGAGGTTTCCATTCAGGTTTCCTAAGTGGGACAGGGGCATAACACTATCCTAACACTAATTTACGATCTTTTACCAAAACCAATTAACGTACAAACCTGTGTGTGCTTGGAGTGTGGGAGGAAACCGGAGCACCCGGGGAAAACCCACGTGGGTCACATGGAGAAGGTATAAACTCTGCACAGACAGCATCTATAGTCAGTATTGAACCCATGTCTTCGGCGCTGTAAGGCATCAACTCTCACGCTGCGCCACCGTGCTGCCCAGCCACTGAATGTAGGGGCAAAATGAATGTACCATCATAATCACACTTGCTTCTGAGAAT
This sequence comes from Amblyraja radiata, assembly GCF_010909765.2. Classification (NCBI taxonomy): domain Eukaryota; kingdom Metazoa; phylum Chordata; class Chondrichthyes; order Rajiformes; family Rajidae; genus Amblyraja; species Amblyraja radiata. Next base: position 12,863,589 of record NC_045966.1, on the reverse strand, counting down.
GAGCAGGCAGTGCAGTTCAGAATAACTACTTGCTTCTGGGCTGAAAGCGAACCTTTTTACGAGCCGCCCCCTGCATGTGTGACGCTGCACATGTTTAGCTTGCTGCAGACAGTCTTTATGCTCCGATTCAATTTCTGTCATGTAACAATGTTGCACAATCAAGGCCAACCAAGTCAAAGGCAGCATTTTCTAACCCCACTTCAGTTGCGCATTCTGCATTCCCATGTATACGTACGAGTGAGTAATCACAGTGGACAGCTAGAGTGCCTTAAAAATAATGGCTACGATTCCTTTGGCCGCAGGGGCAGACTAAGTGGATTATCAAAGCAGGCTAAAATCAGGAAGAACAGGAACTAAGATTGGGACCTGGTTTTGTCAGGTCTCCATTGTGCTGGGCACACTTGGGGGAGTGCTGAGTTGATGCTGGTTTGTGGCAGCTTGTATCACAGATTATTGTCAAAGGCTAGAGTCAGGAAATCATGGTTTATGCTCCATTTCAAGTCTGTTCCCTGTGTGCCAGAAGTCAATCCTTATCTTAGTTTAGTTTAGTTTACTTTAGTTTAGTATAGTGATACCAGACTGATTCCTGGGATGTCAGGACTTTCAAATGAAGAGAGACTGGATAGACTCGGCTTGTACTCGCTAGAATTTAGAAGATTGAGGGGGGATCTTATAGAAACTTACAAAATTCTTAAGGGGTTGGACAGGCTAGATGCAGGAAGATTGTTCCCGATGTTGGGGAAGTCCAGGACAAGGGGTCACAGTTTAACGATAAAGGGGAAATCCTTTAGGACCAAGATGAGAAAAACATTTTTCACACAGAGAGTGGTGAATCTCTGGAACTCCCTGCCACAGAAGGTAGTTGAGGCCAGTTCATTGGCTATATTTAAGAGGGAGTTAGATGTGGCCCTTGTGGCTAGAGGGATCAAGGGGTATGGAGAGAGGGCAGGTACAGGATACTGAGTTGGATGATTTCCATGATCATATTGAATGGCGGTGCAGGCTCGAAGGGCCGAATGGCCTACTCCTGCACCTATTTTCTATGTTTCTATGTTTCTATGATACAGCACAAAAACAGACCCTTCGACCCACTGAGTCCACGTTGACCAGCGATCCCCGTACACTAACACAATTCCACATGCACTAGGGACTATTTTCAGTTTTACCGAAGCCAATTAACCTACAGACCTCTACGTCTTAGGAGTGTGGGAAGAAACCGGAGCACCCGGAGAAAATCCACGCAGGTCGCGGGGAGAACGTACACACTCCGTACAGACAGCACCTGTAGTCAGGATCGAACCTGGGTCTCTGTCGCCGTAAGGCAGCAACTCTACCACTGCACCACTGTGTCTCATTAGTTAGCTTTTCATTCTCATTAATAGTAAGATTAAACGAGAACTTACCAGTTTGAAGTTTGATCTGTATTTTATGAGGAGTTACGATGAGGGATTACGTGAAGAACCCCGCCAGGACGCATGCGTGCCATTCTTCAAAGCAGCGGTGTGAAATCACAGATAACTGTAATGACTAAACATAGTAAGAGTAGAGAAGAGATACCAGTTAAGTATATGATCAAGGGTGGGAGCGGAGGGCACGTAATCCCTCATCGTAACTCCTCATAAAATACAGATCAAACTTCAAACTGGTAAGTTCTCGTTTAATCTTACTATTTTACTTCGGAGTCACGTGAGTGACTACGTGAAGATATTAAAGCTCTGTGATTTCATGCCGTGGAAACGAGTCCATGCATCACGTCTGCCTTGACTGTAGGAGGAATTGTGTTAACATAATTTGGACATGAATTCAACATTGAAATCATAAAGTTTATTAACACAAAATTATAACCCTTTTATGGGTTTGAATTAATTTACAGAACTTAAAAAAATTTCTGCAAACGTTCCAGGTTTCATTACTGGTTTATTGTAAAATGATTGGAATGTTCTTTCCCCTGACCATCCTGCTGCTTCGAGGACTTGGTCCATGGGCACATCCAATTGTATTGCTGCCGATGTAGCTGCAGCCCTGGTGGAATGAGATTTTAAAATGTTAGTATCCACCCCAGCCTGTGTAAGCACCTGTTTCAGCCATCTCGAGATGGTCTAGACCATCACTCTTTTGTGTGGTTGCTTGTGGCTGACCAGAAGTCCCTTCTCATTGCTTCTTAGGATTTTTGTTTTCTCTATGTATAATGACAGGTGTCTATCTATACAGAGACGGTCATCTGTAGGGTATGACCTAAATAGTATATTGAGGCCTGCTGATCCCTGTCTGTTCTGCTTTACTAGCTCGTAGATGTGGAACGTAATATTGTCAGGTGAGGAAGTCATGTTGTCCAGTCTAAGTTTATGCAGTGACTGTACCCTCTGTGCCGTGACCAATGCCATTAGCATGACTGTTTTTCAAGTCAGTCTGTGTAGGGACAGAGCTGATGCTGGAGACCAGTTTCTGAGCGTCTTCAGGACAATGCTTACATCCCAAATTTGGGAGTACCTGGTTTTTGGGGGATTAGTATAAACAATTCCCCTCATGAGCTTAGTTACCAGTGGGTGAGTCCCTACAGAGTAACGCTCTGTCCCTTGCCATAGGTAAGTCGACAGGGCACTTCTGGCGCTGTTGATGGCACTGTAACTGAGCCCCTCATCATAGTGGAGGCCTGCCAGATATTCCAGAACAGACGGGATGTTCATGTTTCTGTTGGTGATGTTGTTTTTATGGCAGTACATTTCCCACTTCCTGATATAGACCAGATATTGTTTTTTAGTCGATTGTCTTTGGGCCGCCGAGATCATGTTCGCTGTTCGGTCCGTTAGTCCCAGTTGTAGTAGTGGTGTTTTTAAACTCTACAAATTAATAAGTTCAAATATTTATGGCATGGGTGGCTATCCCCTGTTACGGGATGTAGCAATAAGTCTGGTCTATGTGGGATGGTAATACATGGTTCTAATACCATGTTTTGTACCACTGGGAACCATGGTTGAGTAGGCCAATCGGGTACTACCAAAATACCAGACGCAGAGTCTTGTTGTATTTTCCTTAATACCCGACTGATGAGGCAGAAAGGAGGGAATGCGTAAATAAACAATTTCCCCCAATGCAGCGAAAATGCATCTGTCGCTGCTGGCCCAGGGTCTGGTTCCCAGGAAACATAGTTTGGTATCTGGTGGTTTAGTCTGGATGCGAATAGATCGATATCTGGTGTTCCATATTTTGCTGTAATATCAGCAAATACTTTTTTGTTCAACATCCATTCGGTGTTTTCATTAAATTTGCGTGACCTGGTGTCTGCCACTAAATTTAGTCTTCCTGGTAGGTAAGTGGCTGATATCCAAATATCTCTCTGGATGCACCATTGCCAAATTGAATTAGCCAGATTGTCACATGATATCGATTTGTTTCCACCCATGTGGTTAATGTATGCTACCACGGTGGTATTGTCTATTTGTAGTCTAACATGCTGGTGATATGACCCAGTACAATATGACTTTAGGCCATGGAATGCACTCAACATTTCCAAGTAGTTTATGCCCAGTGTGAGTAAGAAAGATGCCTCCTGTGCAGTCCATCTACCTCCACAGCTGGTGATGGTATTGGTGGCTCCCCACCCAAGTGCACTGGCATCAGTTTGTAGTACCATGGAAGGGTTACTGACAATGATTGGGTTGGAACAAAGCCAGATGTTATCTATCCACCATATTAGTTCCGTTTTGGCTTGGATTGGTAGTTTCATAGGTCTGTCAAAGTGGACTGCATTAATTTTGAGCGCTTGTATTTTTGCTCTCTGTAAGTTTTGGTAATGTAGAGGTCCAAATTGTGTGGCTGGGAAAGCAGCCACCATTTTACCAATTACTTTTGCTACCAATCTGATGGATGGTTTTCTGATGTCAATGAGGTTATTGCAAGCCTCTATTAAATCTCTAGCCTTTCCCTGAGGCAGTGTCACCGTCATGTGAACTGAGTCAATGGTGAACCCCAAATAGTCCATAGTAGTGGAAGGCGTTAGTTTAGATTTAACTGGATGGATGATAAATCCCAGTTTTTCAAATAACTGTTTTGTGGCTGTTACAGTTTGTATGGCCAATTCCAAAGTTTTGCCCACAATGAGTATGTCATCTAAATATGCCATTACCATGTGTTTACGTTTACGTAGAAATGCTAGGGCTGGTTTTAAAATTTTTGTGAACAGCCTGGGGGCTGATGATAGCCCATTTGGCAGTGCTTTATACTGCCACTGTTGTCCCATCCAGTTGAAATTTAAGTAACATCTGTGGTCACCTCGTATAGGCACTGTATAGTAAGCATCTTTTAAATCGATGCTGGCCATGAAGTAACCTTTGGAAATTAATTGTTTAGCAGTAACAAAGGTTTCCATTTTAAAGTGAATATATTGTACAAATATATTCAATTTTGTCAGATCGATGATGATGCGACAACCACCATCTTTTTTGATTTTGGTAAATATATTGGACACGAATTCTAATGGTTCGTGTTGAGTTTTCTCAATTACACCTTTTATGTAAAGCCGCTCCAGTTCAGCTTGTGCCTCTGATTTTTCTTTATCAGAGATCACGAACACTCGGTTCGGTATATGTTGAACTGGAGGGCTGTACTTGTGTATAAACTATTGTATATCTCTGGATACTGCTTAAGATGTAAGTATTGGTTGTTAACATGCTCCATGCATTCAAAAACCAGTGTAGTCTCCCCCCAACCTCCATGCTCTCCATATTTTTTAGTAAACCAGACCCACCTACCTCCATTGTTACCAGTGGCAGGTTTACTTCTTTTTGTAGTTTCTTCGCTGTTGTTGTTGCGCTGGTGTCTGGATTTTCGGTTTGGCTGGCGTTGGAGGTCCCCGCATCTTCCAAGAAGGCCGGCCTGGGCCATGCCCTAAAAAAGACTCATGTTTAGAATACCGTGCCTTCGAGCTTTCACCAATTCTGCTGGTGGGTGCGTAGGGGTGCTGTCTTTGGCTGTAGTGGGTTTTTGTTGGTGTTCCTTTTATTAATCCCAAGGTTTTGGCTTCCTCATCGAGCTCTTTTACCTGCTTCGATAGGTTGCCTCCAAACAAGAGTATGGGTGGTTTCGTGGTCCCAGGTTTGCACAGTCCCGTGAATTTTGGGTTCAGTGTGGGTTGAATGGCACTTTTCCTGATGTTATTTATTTCATGCTGGGTATTGCAGAATAGTGCCAGTGCATCTTGTTGATCCTGGGACATGTCTCTGTTGTCCACTGTACGGGCAAATGCTGTTATCCCTGTGGTCAGTAATTTCAGTACTTTTTACAATTTTACGTCCATACTCCTGACTCCTGTTCCAATGTGTTTCCATATACAGTTGTTAACTATTGGAACCTTCAGAGATATGCAATTGCCCGGTGCCGGGTGTCTTCCTGTGGTGTCCAGTACAGCCTGCTCTTGTAACTGGTTTAAAGACATATAGTCTATACTGGCAGCAAGCTTTGGCTCCAGATTTTGTCCAGTCTGGTCTGGCTGTATAAAATTGGCCACCATGTCCAGTAGGTTCTCTTTTTCCCGCACCCCATGCACACTTGTCTTTTCTTCTGCGGACCCCTCTTCCAGGTCAGCCCAGAACTGACCCGCAGTGCTTCCCTCCGATGAGGTAGAAGCACTGTGCAGCCCTTGAAAAGGTACTGCTGTGGGTTTATCATAGGGCCCACAGTGACCCGACTCCATCTCCCGGAGTCTGTCACGTTGGAGCAAATGCTCCACACACCGCTCCATTCGGCTCCAGCGCTCTCAGTCGCTGGCCGCCCGCGGTGGTTCAAAGTCGGGCTCCTCTGAGTCCACGACCTTGTTTGTTTTGTGTCTAGCCTTGCCGCCTGGCCGCGTGGATTTGGCCGGTGCGGAGGCGACATCGGGCACAGCTGATCCCACTACGGGTGATCCAAGTGCCGTTGGCTGCTTTTGCTGGCTGCCCGCTGCTCCGCGGTCCTCCCTCCCCAGCTTTGTCGCAGCCCTTCTCTTCTTTGTTTTATCCATGTTCCTACCTGTAGTTGGAAATGGAAACAAAAAAGACCGCAGAGTAAACGCTTACCTGCAATTAGCGGCTTTTAAACTGCCGCCGCGGGGGAACGTCTTTCCACCGCGTCTGACGTTTCGCAATGCGTGTAGCGATATGACACGCATGCGTCCTGGCGGGGTTCTTCACGTAGTCACTCACGTGACTCCGAAGTAAAATTCTGCATTGCATGGGATAGGGAAATCAATGAATAAGAGTCTTTGATTGATTTTGACAAATACAAATAAAATATTACTGTTCCAAAGTCTAGGATTTTATCTTTGTGGTGTTATATCAAAAGACCTGTCACAAATTTTGAAATATAATAAAGATCAATGCACAGGAGATAAATTACTAAATTAATTTGAAGAAAATATGTATAGTTTGGGAAGCGAATTCTCTTCTTGAAGTTTGGTTCAATTTTACATTGTAACATTTAAATAATATTAATTGTTGAACCTTTCTGTAATATTTGAGAGACTAATGATGATAGATGATCGAGAGGTTTTAATTCCGATAACTGATTATGGAGTCATAGTTTAGTTTACTTTAGAGATACAGTGCGGAAACAGGCCCTTTGGCCCACCGAGTCCAAAACGACCAGCGATCCCCGCACACTTAAGGGCCTGTCCCATTGTACGAGGTAATTCAAGAGTTCTCCCGAGTTTCCCCTGATTCGAACTTGGAGAATTACGGTAATAGACGCTCATAGGTACTCGGGGCTCTCATGGACATTTTTCAACATGTTGAAAAACCTTCACGAGTTTACCGCATTCCCCGAGTACCTGCCGTTAGCATTATGAGCCGCTAAGAGACTTCCTGAGCTCTGACGTACCCGCTACGTACATTCTACGTACTTACCACGAGTTTGATTTTTTTTAACTCGTGAGAGCTCTTGGGTAAACTCGTATAGTGGGACAGCCCCTTAACACTATCCTATACACACCAAGGACAATTTACAATTTTACCAAGCCAATCAGCCTACAAACATGTACATCTTTGGAGTGTGGGAGGTGTAAATAAGTGATCAAACACACTTGTACTTTACATTAGTCTTTAATGAGAACACAGGGTTAAACACACATCAGCAGTCACTGTCTCCAGTCTGCTACTGTACCGCGCAGAAGGAGAAGAAGGCGTTATTATAATTGGTAACTAAGGCGTGGTTAGTGGTACTGAGGTAGCTATATTATTGGTTGCATGCATAAACCATCTACATCCTTCCCCTTAGAAAATCAAACATGGCATGGAACCATGGCAACAGAGTTAAACAAAATTAGACAACGTCGCCGTAACGAACAGGCGGCTTAATAACCCGACCCGAGCGCGTGCGCACCATGCCTTCCCCCCCTTCACCGGAAAGAGCAGAAGAATCAGCGGGAGCTGGAGACGGCGAAGCCGCAGGAGAAACCGAGAACGGTAGGGGGGACCGACATGCAGGCGGGGTGAAAACGCGGTCGGCACAGGGCGACCCATGCGGAGGAGATCGCAACACGCGAGGGGTCTGGGGCATGCAGGGTTCAGAAACCGGGACGGTTGTCGGTGGCTGGAACAGCAGCGGCGGAGCGTATGGACCCTCAGGCGGCGGTCTCGGCTCGTTCACGGCAAGCAGATGCTGACGGCTCCTGCGATAAACAGTTCCTTCAAAGTCAACCAGGTAGGAGCGGGGAGACTCGGCCACACCAGCCACTGTTGCGAGACGGGAATAACCGCTGGCAGTCTGCAGTTGAACGACCTGTCCTGGCAGCAAAGGCTTAAGAGGTTAGCACGACCTGTCGTGGGACTGCCGTTGGATGTCATGTCTATCCTGTATGCGCTTCTGGACGGAGGCAGGCTCCAACACTTGAGGCAGCAGCTTGTGTTGAGCAATCGGGATCGGTGGCCTGGTTGTCCTGGACATCAGGCGCTGGTCAGGTGAACCCATGGTCGGGTCCCTGGAGAAATTTCTAAGGTTCAGGATGTCTAGGTAGAAATCGGAGTTTGTCAGGCGCGATTGCTCCATTAAAGGTTTGGCACTTCGGACGGCCCGCTCCGCAAGACCATTGCTCTGTGGGTACTCCGAGCTACTGGTGAAATGGTGGAAGTTCCATTTGCTGGCGAATGCCTTGAACTCGTTGCTTGTGAACTGCCTGCCGTTGTCGGTCTGCAAACGGACCGGGGAGCCGAAAGTGGAGAAATGTCTCCGCAACTTGCGGATAACCATCTCAGACGTGAGGGAAGTAAGAAGGTCCACCTCGAACCAGTTCGAGTATGAGTCGGCCAGGACAAGATATGGCTTGCCACGCCATTCGAAGATGTCTGCAGCCAGCGAAGTCCAGGCCATGGCAGGCACCGGTTGCTGTAAAAGAGGCTGCCGTTGCTGGTGGGGCGCAAGGTTGTTGCAGGTAGAGCAGGACGAGATGCGGTCTCGGATGTACTTGGCCATGCCAGGCCAGTAGAATTGGCACTGAGCGTGGGCAATCATCGCATCAGCCCCAGGGTGCCCGCTGTGGGCCACGTTGATGTACTGGTCGTGCAGGGAGGAAGGGACCACGACCTTGTGGCCCTTAACAATGATGCCGTCCTGGATCACCAGCTCGTCGCGGACCACGAAGAAGGGTTGAACCACAGCCGGTGCACTGGCGCGCTTGCTTGGCCAGCCACGTTTGATCACGGAAGAAAGTCGCTGCAGAGCGGGATCAGCAGCGGTGTGCTCGGCCAGGCACTGAAGCTGCTTAGTGGGAACAAAGTTAACGCCGAGCACAAGTAGATCCTCTTGTTCGTAGGGGTGGCGGTCACAGGAAGCCCGTGGGGTACGAGAGAGAGTGTCGGCAACGTGCATCTCCGTGCCCTTCTTGTAGACGAGTTTAAAGTCAAAGCGCTGTAGCTGCAACATCATGCGCTGCAGCCTGGCAGGAGCAACATGGATCGGCTTGTTTAAAATAGTCACTAGCGGCTGGTGGTCAGTCTCGACCGTAAAACAGCTACCAAAAAGGTAGTTTCGATCGTTTTGCCGAACACCACCACTCAGTCCGCAATAACCTACCTGAACTCCCGGTGGCTCAGCACTTCAACTCCCCCTCCCATTACCAATCCGACCTCTCTGTCCTGGGTCTCCTCCATTGCCAGAGTGAGCAACACCGGAAATTGGAGGAACAGCACCTCATATTCCGCCTGGGTTGCTTGCGTCCGGATGGCATGAACGTTGAATTCTCCCAATTTTGCTAGCCCTTGCTGTCTCCTCCCCTTCCTTAACCGTCGAGCTGCCTCCTCCCATCCCCCCGCCCTCGGGCTCCTCCTCCTCCCTTTTTCCTTCCTTCCCCCCCCCACCCCCCATCAGTCTGAAGAAGGGTTTTGGCCCGAAACGTCGCCTATTTCCTTCGCTTCATAGATGCTGCTGCACCCGCTGAGTTTCCCCAGCATTTTTGTGTACCAAAAAGGAAGTCCTTGAATTTGGAGCAGGCGAACACAACCGCGAGCAGCTCTTTTTCGATCTGAGCATACCGTTGTTCGGTGTCGGTCATGGTGCGGGAGGCGTACGAGACAGGATACAGCGATCCATCATCAGAGGACTGTAGGCAGGCCGCACCGAGCCCGAACCTGGAGGCGTCGCAGGTGACAGTGATAGGGCGCCGTAGGTCGAAAAACCGTAGTGTCGGGGTGCTGATCAACTTGGACTTCAGACAGTCGAACGCCTGCTGGTGTTGCGGGAACCAGGACCAAGCGGTGTCCTTTCTGGGCAGTTGCCGCAGGGATGAGCTCAGCTCGCTGAGATTGGGTATAAACCTCCCTAGGTAGTTCACCATACCCAGGAACCGTTGCAGACCGAGCATGTCGGTGGGAGCCGGCATCTCGGTGATTGCGGCAGCCTTCAATGGGTCAGGCTTTAGTCCGTCCGAAGTGAAGACATGCCCGACGTACGTGACTTCCGAGACCCGGAATCTGCACTTTTTAGAGTTCAGCTTCAGGTTGATCCGCCGAGCCCGATCCAGGATGCGGCGGAGGTTCATGTCGTGCTCGGCAACGTCCTTTCCATAAACCAGGATGTCATCCACGATGATGGCGCACGGCAGGCCGGAGAATAACTGTTCCATCGCCCTCTGAAACACCTCGCTTGCAGAATTGATGCCGAATGGCATTTGCAGAAACTTAAATCTGCCAAACGGTGTCGAGAACGTCGTCAGGTCGGAGGAGCCCTTGTCCAGTGGCATTTGCCAAAAGGAACTCTTCGCGTCGAGGACTGAGAAGACAGTGGCCTGTCCGACTTGGGCTGCAACGTCCTCCACGGTCCTCATGGGGTAGTGGGGCGCCTGATTGCGAGGTTTAAATCCTTCGGGTTGATGCACACGCGTATTTCGTTTCTGTCCTTTTTCAGGGTGGCAACCATGGTGGAGACCCACTCGGTGGGCTCGCTGACCACCTCCAGCACTCCCATGGCGACCATGTCGTTCAACATCAACTCAACTTTGTCTTTCATGGCGTGGGTGCTCTATGCGGTGCGCGGACCACAGGCGCCACCTTCGGGTCAATGGCAAATTTGTAGATGATGGGCAGCTTGCCCAGCTCATCGTTAAACAGGTCGGGGTATTCCGATATCGGATCCAGTGAAATCAGCACTTTGTGGACCGTTCGGTCGAACGACACCAGTCCCACATCCTGGCATGCCTGGTTGCCCAACAGTCACACAGTCAGAGTTCAAAACATAAAACGTAAGGGCCCGCGATGTTTTTTTCAGCACGCAATTGAAGGTGGCCTTTCCCATCGGTCTCAGCACCTCGCCCCCGTAAGCATGCAGAGTGGAGCGGTCCGCAGTTAGGAGCTCATTGTTTCTAATTTTCTTGAACAGGCTTGTTGACATTACGTTGACCTTGGCACCCGTGTCGAGCTTGGCATGGAAACTGCAATTGTTGACATTAACCAGGACAGTCGGATCGGGTAGTCGGCCAGGTGCGTGGAGGAGTGAGAACACACTCGCCTCCCCTTGAGAATTAATTGGATCAGAATCTTGGGCCGTGTCTAGCGAGGACTGGGAATCATACTGGTTATCAATTTGCATCAGCATGTTTAAGTTAGGTCTAGAAGCTTGTGGAACTTTCCCACGGGAGCGGCACGCTGCAGAGAAATGATTTAGCTTCTTACAAAAGTTGCAGGTTTTGCCGTAAGCTGGGCACGGCGACTGCTTTTGATGCATGCATGCATTGGGGCACTTTCTGGGGGCCCCCCCCGCCGGGACCGTAGCTGGCCCGTGGCACAAATTTTGTGTTATCCATCCGAGGACGCGGTCTGTTAAACCCGGTCAGATTGATCGATTTTGTGTCCGACTCCCGCTGACCGATCTGCGGGTCAACGACCTCAGCCATTCGTGTTCAAGAAGGAACTGCAGATGCTGGAAGATCGAAGGTACACAAAATTGCTGGAGAAACTCAGCGGGTGCAGCAGCATCTATGGAGCGAAGGAAATAGGCGACGTTTCAGGCCGAAACCCTTCTTCAGACAGATGGGGGGTGGGGGGGAGAAGGAAGGAAAAGGGGAGGAGGAGGAGCCCGAGGGCGGGCGGGTGGGAGGAGACAGCTGGAGGGTTAAGGAAGGGGAGGAGACAGCAAGGACTAGCAAAATTGGGAGAATTCAATGTTAATGCCATCCGGACGCAAGGTCCCCAGGCGGAATATGAGGTGCTGTGCCTCCAATTTCCGCTGGTGCTCACTCTGGCAATGGAGGAGACCCAGGACAGAGAGGTCGGATTGGGAATGGGAGGGGGAGTTGAAGTGCTGAGCCACCGGGAGGTCAGGTTGGTTATTGCGGACTGAGCGGAGGTGTTCGGCGAAACGATCGCCCAACCTCCGCTTAGTCTCCTCCTCAGCCATTCTGCAGGCGTTCATGGCTTCGCTCAAAGTCAGATCTGGTTTCCTGAGGAGCTCCGATCTTAACCTCTGATCGAGCATCCCCGTCACTAAAATGTCCCTGGTAAGCTGGTCTGTCATTGCACCGAAACGGCACCTTTGGGCTAGGTAGGTCAGCAATGAAACATTCAACAGGTTCCTCCGGCAGCTGCTTTCTGGTGAAAAAACGCGCCCTCTCTAAAATACGGTTCGAGGGCAGGTCGTAAATCTCCCTGAACTTGCGCAGCAGGCATACCGGGTCGTCAGCAGTCTCTAGAGGTATCTGTACCTGATCATCGGGACCCAGGACCGCTGGGTCGTAGGTGAAGGTTCTTGCTCTCCTCATCACATCGGGGCCGGCAAGGTTGAGAAGTAGAGCGGCTTTAACCGCATCGGGCTCGTTCCGATGTGCGATGTTGATCTAGTGGCTGAAGTCCAACTGGAAGGTAGCCCAGCGCTCTGCGATGTAAGAATCAAAGATGAGGGGCGCGGGCTTTCGGCACGAGGATGCCATGGTCAGTGAAGGCAAAACGCAGAGAAAGAAATAAAACTCAGAAAAAAGAAATAAAACCCAGGAAACAGGAGACGTGAGTCTTTTCTGACTGACACCATGTAAATAAGTGATCAAACACACGTACTTTACACTAGTCTTTAATGAGAACACAGGGTTAAACACACATCAGCCGTCAATGTCTCCAGTCTGCTACTGTACTGCGCAGAAGGAGAAGAAGGCGTTATTATAATTGGTAACTAAGGCGTGGTTAGTGGTACTGAGGTAGCTATATTATTGGTTACATGCATAAACCATCTACAGGAGGAAACTGGAGCTCCCGGAGAAAACCCGTGCAGGTCACGGGGAGAACGTGCAAACTCCGTGCATACAGCACCCATTGTCAGCATTGAACCCGGGTGTCTGGCGCTGTAAGGCAGCAACTCTGCCGCTGTGCCACCATCGGGTTCAATGAAGCTCTTTGTTCACATGATGTGTAGGGAATAAGCAGTATACATACAGTGACAATAAATACAGTAAACTCTTGTTATAACAGACTATGGGGGGTGGGGGGGGGGGGTCCATTGTACAATACAATACGATTTTATTCGTCACATTGCACATAAAGTGCAAGTGAAATGAATTTGCCAGCAGCGGTCCAATGATAAAGAACACACACAAAAACACACAAAAAATTTAACACAATCATCCACCAGAGCATTCATCACTGTGGTGGAAGGCACATCATTTGGCCAGTCCTCCTCCATTTTCCCCCGTGGTCGGTACCTCAACCCTCCGCAGCCGTCGCTGCTGGCGTCCAGATGTGCAGACAGGTAAAAGTCAAGGTAAGTCCAGAGTCGGATTGTTGCCGATTGTCCGCTGTAACCAAGTAAGGGATTACCACGTAACACAACAGCACCCGTAGTCAGGATCGAACCCGGGCCTCTGGCGCTGGAGGGCTGCAATTCTACCGCAGCGCCACCGTGCTGCCTAAAAGGATGAACATGATTGAATGTTGTAATGCCGAACATGTTTAATTTGCTGCATATAGTCTTTATGCTCTGATTCAAATACTGCCATGAAACAAAACTACACAATCCAGGCCAACTAAATCAAAGGCAGCACTTTCTACTCCTCTTGTGCATTCTGGCATTCCCGTGAATACGTACGAGTGAGGAATCACAGTTGACAGTGTGAAAGTTGACATTCATTCAAGTACATGAGCCTGCCTCAACTTTGTTCCCACAGCCTTTGATCCCTCGATCGCCCTTACAAAATATCCAACTCCTTCTTGAACCTCTTTCAGTGGTACAGAGTTCCATAGGTTCGTCACTGTTTTGGGAGGATTATTTTTTCTTCATCTCACTCCTAAATGGTTTGTTCATCCTTAGCATGTGACCCCTGAAGCTGGGCACCAGCCATCAAAAATATTCGTCCTGCCATTCCCGTTATCATTTTGTAGTTTTCTATGAAATCCCCTCACCATCTTCTAAACTCCAGAGACAATTAGCCTTTCTCTTATCCCAACAATCATGGCATTCCAGGATACACAAAAATGCTGGAGAAACTCAGCGGGTGCAGCAGCATCTATGGAGCAAAGGAAATAGGCAACGTTGCCTATTTCCTTCGCTCCATAGATACTGCTGCACCCGCTGAGTTTCTCCAGCATTTTTGTGTACCTTCGACTTTCCAGCATCTGCAGTTCCTTCTTAAACACTACGTCATTCCAGGAATCAGTCTGGTGAACCTTTGGTGAAGTCCCTTTCTTGCAAGAAACACCGTGCCTCAGACAATGAGACCAAAACTGCACGCAATATATGTGGAAGACCCCATTATTGTGTCTAGACATCCCTACTCCTGGACTTTGAACTTTAGATATACAGCACGGAAGCAGGCCCTTCAGCCCACTGAGTGCACGCCGGCCAGCGATCACCCCGTGTACTAACACTATCCCACACACTAGGGACAATTTACAATTTTACCAAAGTTAATTAACTTACAACCCTGCATGTCTTTGGGAGGAAACCAGAGCACCCGGAGCAACTCACACAGTCACAGGAAGAACGTACAGACTCCATATAGACAGCACCCGTAGTCGGGATCGAACCTGGGTCTCTGGCGCTGTAAGGCAGCAACTCTACCGCTGCACCACCGTGCTGCCCCTTGTCCTCAAGTCCATATCGTTCAGAGCCTATTTGGACGTTGTAGTGTTTAATAGACACAAAAAGCAGGAGTAGTCAGTGAGTCAGACAGCATCTCTGGAGAAAAGGAATAGGTGACGTTTCGGGCCGAGACCCTTCTTCAGACTGATGGTTGTAGGGAAGAAGCTGCTCCTGAACCTGGATGGTACAGTTTTCAGGCTTCCTATGCCTCCAACGAGCGAATAAAAAACAAATTCATCCCACATAATCAACATGATATTTAATCCTTAAACAAGGCTCCAGTGAGACAATATATGAAAGAATATTTCATGAACAATCCCTCAGTACACTGCTCAAATGTCCCAGGGTGCCAAGAATGTTACGTACTTATAAAGCCTCCACCTTATCCATCAGATGCATCACATTGTGAAGCCACAGGAGTCAACTTGGAATTGTGGTAGTAATGTGACAGAAGATGTGTTAGTACCATTGTGGTTGTGTCTTTGAAGTGACATTTGGAGGTGATGAGCAGAATCTACTGACTTTCTCAGGTGCTGTTCTGATTGCGTTATCAGGATCGCCGAAGGATTTTGAACATTTCAAAATCCAGCGGCGACAAAAGAAATGTTGCGACACCACGCGTCAATACGTCCTCATGTCGCATATCCGCCCCATTACACCTCATCACGCCGCAGATTTTTCAGTGACCCGATAAGTCAGTCAATTATGCCGACGGTCGCCAAAAAAATCGGCAAGTGGGACAGGCCCTTTACTAATCAAGAATCTATCAAACGGTCTGAAGAAGGGTTTCGGCCCGAAACGTCGCCTATTTCCTTCGCTCCATAGATGCTGCTGCACCCGCTGAGTTTCCCCAGCAATTTTGTGTACCTAAGAATCTATCAATCTCTGCTTTAAAAATACTCCATGGCCTGGCCTCCACAGCTATCTGTGGCAATGAATTCCACAGATTCACCACCATCTGACGAAATACATTTCTCCTCATCTCCTTGTTAAAGGTACGTCCTTTTAATCTGAGGCTTTGGCCCCTAGTCATCGACTCTCCCACTAGTGGAAACATCCTCTCCACATCCACTCTCTCCAGGCCTTTCACTATTCAATAAGTTTCAATTACATCCCCCCTCTCTCTACCTTTTAAACTCCTGCGAGTGCAGGCCCAGAGCCATCAAACACTTTTAGTTGTTTCCAGTGGCATTTTCCGTATAATTTTAGAGTGTCTCTTTAATTTCACTCTTCAAAAATTGTTCATTTTGAGACAAATTAGGTTTCTCCATGATAAATGCAGATTGCTGCAAGCATCTTCAATCTCATCTGAATTCTGCAATAATTACTCACACGGCCTTCAATGCTATAACCATATCACACCAAAAAAATCAATGTCGTTTTTGGTATATTTATTTAGTTCAGCCAGACTGTCCATCTTGTAGTGACATTCAGACTGAGTCTTCCAAAAGGAATATCAGTCAAAGTGTCTTAGCTAGAATCTGCAATCAGCACTAATTCCTACTACACTAAGGCATAGCGCGATTTAGACTTTAGAGATACAGCGTGGAAACAGACCCTTCTGCTCACTGAGCCCGCGCCGACCAGCGATCACACCGCTCACTAGCTCTATCCTACACACTAGGGACAATTTACAATTTTACAGTTGTATGTTTTTGGACTTGAGACTTTAAAGACACAGCGCAGAAACAGGCCTTTTCGGCCCACCGGGTCTACGCCAACTAATGATAACCTCACACACTAATGCTATCCTACACACTAGGGACAATTTTACGGAAGCCCATTAACCTACAAACCTGTAGGTCTAAAATCTAAAGTAAAGTCTAAAGGGACAATTTATAATTTCCAGAATCAAATTAACTTGCAAACCTGCATGTCTTTGGAGTGTGGGAGGAAACTGGAGCACCTGAAGAAAACCCATGCGGTCACAAAGATAATGTACAGTACAAACTCTGTACTGACAGCCCCCGTTGTCAGGATTAAGTCTGGGTCTCTGGCCTTGTAAGGCAGCAACTGTGCCGCCTATTGAGACAGCATGGAAGTAGGCCCTTCGGCATAACTTATCCCTGCCATTCCAGATACCCATCTAAGTTAGTCCCATTTACCTGCTTTTGACCCTTGTCCCTCTAAAGATAAAAATGATTTAAAATTGGTCATTTTAATAGTGGATAAAAGTTATATCTTTCTCAGTGAGTTGAATCATTATGGCTGTGGCAGTCGATTCCAAAGGGAACCAGCAACTCTTAGTGTAGGAAGGAGCAGCAGATGCTGGTTTAAACTGAAGATAGACACAAAATGCTGGAGCAACTCAGCAGGACAGGCAGCATCTCTGGAGAGAAGGAATGGGTGACATTTTGGGTTGAGACTAGGTTCTGAAGAGGGATCTCGACCCGAAATGTCACCCATTCCTTTTCTCCAGAGTTGCTGCCTGCCCCGCTGAGTTACTCCAGCATTTTATGTCTATCATCAACTCCGAGTTTTAGTCTTGAATTTGCGTGAACCTGCAGATGGCCTGGGATCTACTGAGTTACAGATGCCACCAGAGCTCCCGTTCTCCTTGCTGAACTTTATGTAGAGCCCAACGGATTCAAGCGATATGGGGAGAAAGCAGGATTTCAGATTTTGGTTGATCAGCCTTGATCATGTTGAATGGTGGTGCTGGCTCGAAGGGCCGAACGGTCTGCTCCTACACCTATTTTCAATGTTTCTATGTGTCTATAAATATGCCGGAATTCCCCAGCATTTCCCAAGCAATCTGCCCACCAACCCTTTGTCGCATAGACTTGATTTTAGGACTAACAATCTCATTCATTTCAGCATGAATTCAGCATGAATTCAGCAAATGAATTCTTGCCATTTTAGATCAGATGGGAAAAGCCAAGGATGACAAATTCAACCATTTGTTTTTGTTTAACCTATTTTAATTTATGCTTACATTCTAATTCTAATTAATTATTTTAACTAATTATAATTATTAGAACTGATTTTAATTCTAATTGTTTAGAGTATTAGAGTCGTAGAATCATACAGCGTGGCAACAGGCCCTTCGGCCCAACCTGCCTGCACCAACCAACGTCCCATCTACACAAGTCCCATCTGCCTGCGTTTGGCCCATATCCCACCAAACATGTCGTATCCAGCATAATCTGGTCCAATTATTGCACTGCTTAGTGAAGGCAGCAAATGTGATAAAAAACAACCCTGCACATGATTCTAAATAAATCGCACACTTCAAATTAACACCAGCAATAAGACAAAGAACCGTCTTAGTTGCTTGTCTCCAGATTCCGCAATAGCTTATTGAGTAGTGGATACCTGTAGCTCTGCAGCCATCAATGATCATTATGAGGATCATCGATTTGGACTAATCAATTCCCATCAAAATGCATTTTAGTGCTTGATTAATTCTTTTGTTCATCTCAGGCGCAGTTCGACTTAATGGACTTGTGCACAGCCTATTAATCAGATCCTTTGCAATTTCTGCACTGGGTTTTGTTGATCCACCATGGCATCCTGTCTATCTGTTATGGTTTGAAAATATTAATTACCTGGGGGTTTGCAGTCACTGGTTCCAGGCTAGTCTGAGTCGGGAAAGAAGATGGGAGGGACTACTGAGAGGGAGAAAAAAGGACTTGGCTTGGGGGGACTGCCGAGAATGAAGGGGGGGGGGGGGGGCACAGATTGAATGTTGCTTTAGTCAGTGGGTGGGGAATCTGTGACATTCATTGCCACAGAAGGCCGTGGAGGCCAAGTCAATGGATATTTTTAAAGGCAGAGATAAATAGATTCTTGATTAGTACGATTAGTCATAGGCTCTAGGGAGAAGGCAGGATAATAGGGTTAGGATGGAGAGATAGATCAGCCATGATTGAATGACAGAGTAGACTTGATGGGACGTATGGCCTAATTCTGCTCCTATCACATGATCTTATGAAATAGAATGTTTTTAAAAATGGTTTGTGTCAAAATGGAACACTTGTAACTTTGTCAGTGCCCTTGATATAGCGACTCTTTGCATACCTTGGGTTTGCAAAACAAAGAATATCACTTTGTGACTTGGCACATGTGACAATAAAGTAACATACATTCATGTGCCAAGTAATGCAGAAAATGCTGCCACACAACCCTTCATAAAGCTTTGGCCCTTTTTAATGATTTGATCAGTGAACGCATCTAGATTCTACTTTTCTTATTATTCTATTCGAAAGATTATTCTAATTATTATGCATTACTCAAAAAGAGAACAATTATAATATGAATCATGAATATATAATTCTCAAAATAGTCACTTACTATGCCTGAGGAATAACAGAAAATATCAGAACAGAAAATGCAGGAAATATATAATGGATAAGGGATGTAATGCTGAGGCTCTATAAGGCGCTGGTAAGACCGCATTTGGAGTATCGTGAGCAATTTTGGGCACCATATCTGAGGAAGGATGCGTTGGCTCTGGAGAGGGGCCACAGGAGGTTTACAAGAATGATCCCAGGAATGAGTGGGTTAACATATGATGAGCGTTTGACAGCACTGGGCTTCTACTCGCTGGAGTTTAGAAGGTTGAGGGGGGACCCTCATTGAAACTTACAGAATAATGAAAGGCCTAGATAGAGTGGATGTGGAAAGAATATTTCCTCTGGTGGGAGAGTCTAGGACTAGAGGTCATGGTCTCAGAATTAAAGGGCGTTCCTTTAGGAAGGAGATGAGGAGGCATTTCAATAGTCAGAGGGTGGTGAATCTGTGTAATTCTTTGCCACAGGAGGCTGTTATTTTTAAGACAGAGATAAATAGATTCTTGATTAGTACGGGTGTCAGGGGTTATGAGGAGAAGGCAGGAGAATGGGGTTGAGAGGGAAAGATAGATCAGCCATGATTGATTGGCGGAACAGACTTGATGAGTCGAATGGTCTAATTCTGCTCCTATCACATGACCTTATGACCTTATATTCAGTGGCTCAGATAGTATTTGTGGACTATTTTGCTCTTAGATTGGTTTGTGCCCTTTTCTCCAAACTCTGTGCTCAATTCCCACCTTCTTGTGCAACTAACTTGCATCACTTTCCAACTAGCATCCTTTCACTCGCTACCTCATGCCTTATTCCAGATTTCCAACGGTGTTTCCTCTCTCAAAAGTTAGGGAATAAAGCTAAAACCATTAAAATCATAAATAATTCTTGATATTGATATTCTGCAATACAGGTTTATCTGTCAAGGGATTCTGTGTCGTCGGCTGTTCGGCCCACCGAGTCTGCGCCGACCACTAGCACTATCCTACACACTACGGACAATTTACAATTTTACCAAAGCCAATTAAGCTACAAACATGTACGGCCTTGGAGTGTGGGAGGAAACCGGAGTGCCCGGGGAAAACCCACTTGGTCACAGGGAGACTGAACAAACTCCGTACAGACTGCACCCGTGGTCAGGATCGAACCCGGGTCTCTGGCGCCGTAAGGCAGCAACTCTACCGCTGCGCCACTGTGCTGCCCCAGTTCAGAATATGACTGAATGAATAAATAAATGAATTAATACTTTATTGTAGGGATGTTCTGAATGCATTCACGGGGGCACCAGTTCAAAAATATATATTTTAAAATTTTGCAATGAGCAGATATTGAGAGAGACACACGGTGAGGTAACATGCTAAATGTTGGTTGAAGAATGGGGAAAATGTAGAGATGGGGTTCCGGACCGTTCACAATGTGCTCACTCTGAATCCTTACAAATGGATCAGGATCTAGGCTCTTCCATATCATGTATTGTAAGTACCAACATCTGATAGCAGTAAACTCCCTCTCATCACCACAAAAATAATCAATGTCAACTAAATTCTGACATGTTCTCAAGTGCAGTAAGTTAATGTTAAATAAGTCAATCTCTTCATCCAGGATAAATAGATTCTTGATTAGTACGGGTGTCAGGGGTTATGAGGAGAAGGCAAGAGAATGGGGCTGAGGGGGAAAGATATTGGAGTATCGTGAGCAATTTTGGGCACCATATCTGAGGAAGGATGCGTTGGCTCTGGAGAGGGGCCACAGGAGGTTTACAAGAATGATCCCAGGAATGAGTGGGTTAACATATGATTGAATGGTGGAGCAGACTTGATGGGTCGAATGGCTTGGTTCTGCTCCTATCACTTATGACATGACCTTATATTCAGTGGCTCAGATAGTATTTGTGAACTATTTTGCTCTTAGATTGGCTTGTACTATTTTTTCCAAACTCTCCCAAATGCTTAACGTGCCTTAATTATTTACAATGTAAAAATAATGATTTTGCCCGACAGTAAAATCAATTCAATGTTATAGTAAGGAGCTGCTGGTCTTCAGCAGCTCCGTACTATATGTTCTGTGTACGGTGTGGAACATGATATTAGATATGATGCTTGTAAGAGTACTGTTATGATCTGTAGAACCGAAGAGGATAAATGTCTAAAATTTCCAGATTTTAAATTGTCTGACAATAATCTTAGTGTCTGTAATAAGGTAAAATATCTTGGGCATTTTATTACAGAACAAATGACAGATGATGAGGATATTTATAGGCAACGGCGTATGCTGTATGTACAGAAGAATATTATCTTGTGTAAATTTGGTGCATGTACAGATGTGGTGAAGATGTCGCTGTTTAGAGCATACTGCACACCACTCGAGACTGCGCATCTGTGGTCGAAGTACGGAAAGACAAGTTTGCAGAGACTAAAGGTGGCCTATAATGATGCCATGAGAACACTGCTAAGGAAATCTTGATGGTGTAGTGCTAGTAATATGTTTGTGGCTGCAGGAGTCAGTACTTTAGAAGCTATCCTAAGAAATCATGCGTATAAATTCATTTGCAGGATAAATGACTCTAAAAATGTAATTATTGCGGCCTTGTCAAACATAAGGTTTAGCACTACACACTACGAATCCCAGTTGTGGAGACACTGGTATCATTGTCTCGTTGTAGGACACTGATCTTTCTTTTTTATTCCGGATTTTAAATCATGTATTGTTTTTTTTTAAATCTATAATTTATGATGCTTCTATAAGTGATATACTAAGATTTTATATGTATTTTATGATATTTTTATATTTTTATGTAATGCTGTCCCTTGTCTGGACCTTGAGTCCGAAATAAAGTTTTTTATTATTATTATACGATAAGTGTAGGAAGGAATTGCAGATGCTGGTTTAAACCGAAGACAGACACAAAAAGCTGGAGTAACTCAGCGGGACAGGCAGCATCTCTGGAGAGGTGAGGTTTCGGGTCGAGACCCTCTTTTCTTTAACTTCTCACAAGATCATTAGATTCAGTTATGCATTCTTGAAGTATTTTACTCCATCTAAAGACCATCCTGATCCGAAACATTGCCCATCCGTGATCTCCAGAGATGCTGGAGATCACGGAACTGCTTAGTTACTCCAGCACTTTTTGTCCTTTTTTGAAGTCCAATGCTACTTTAATCTATTCAAGCTCATTGCTACTTTGCTAGTTGCCAGAGCAAGCAGCATTGAAAAATCAACACTAGATGCACACTGATTTAAAAACAATGAAAGGAAGCTTGAGAATGCTCTGGAGGTGTGATGTTGGCAGTCTCCACTGTGATACACAATGGCTCCTATTAATCACATGGAACAAAGGGATTTAATTGCCACCGATGATACTTTAACAGACACTTGCTGCAGCGGGAGGAACTTCAAGAACACTTCAGCAATGGTCGCAATGATCTTGAAGGTAAATCTTCCCACTAAAGTCAGTAGAAGTAAGGTGAAAGATTGTTGAGTCTTGGAATTCTGCCACTGAATGATTAGTACGGGTGTCAGGGGTTATAGGGAGGAGGCAGGAGAATGGGGTTGGGAGGGAGAGATAGATCAGCCATGATTGAATGGTGGAGTAGACTTGATGGGCCGAATGGTCTAATTCTGCTCAAATCACTTATGATCTTATGAATGCTGAAGTCTGAAAATTACTGAGTATCCAGTGAAGGAATGATTGCCCATGTACTTCATGTGAAGGTTCTGGTTTAGAAGGGAGCACAAATCTTTTCTTTCTGAATTTCTAGGAAACATGCAATCCTTAAATCTACTTGCTACAGGTGTACATTAGAGTGCATATTGACTGGTTGCATCACGGTCTGTCACGGCAACTCGAGCACCCAGGAACGAAGGAGATTTCAGAGAGTGGTTGACACTGCCAGGTCCATCACAGTTACTGACCTCACCACCATCGCCTTGCGGGCCCGATCCACTCACCCAACAACTGCACCACCGCCGACCAGAACGACGACTGAGGACCGGAACGAGCCCCGGTCGGCCCGACTCGCCCCACAGGCCTCCCAGAGGATTGCGGTGAAGCCGGGCGGCGAGGCCTGTCTGGGCCGAAGGAGCCTCAGCGGTGGCGGCGATGGGAGCCCCGGCGGCAGCAGTGGGAACCTTGAGAGTATTGGGCCATGGCAGGAACGGGAGCCTCGGTGATGGTGGGAGCCTCGGCGGCAACGTGAGCCTCGGCTGGAACGGGAGCCTCGATGGCGGTGGGGCCTCGCAGTCGAGGAGCGTGAGGGGGAAGGGAAGACAATAGGGACCTGGCATGGGGGGGGGCCGTGAGGGACGGTGGGAGAACAAAGGAGGACCCGGTGTGGGGAAGGGAGGGGGGGGGGAGCACTCTAGTTTACAAACCTCTGCCCAGGGGATAAGTCTGCGTTCGTTTGTTTGTTTGTTCATTTGGTGAAGGCGCTGTGCACATGGCAGCCAACCAACAGTCGCTTGTCTTTTTCATTTTGTTTTCACTATTAATTTCAAGTTTTTTTGTTCCTTGTGTGTTGTGACTGTTGGCAGACCAATTTTCCTCTGGGGATGAATAAAGTTTATCGTATCGTATCGAAGGGTTCTGCAGGAGCCGCTGCCTCAAAAAGACAGAGGATATGGGCGGCTCGGTGGCGCAGCGGTAGAGTTGCTGCCTTCCAATGCCTGATGCAATCAAGCTGGAAGATTTTGCAACAAATGCTGGATTGCTTTATTATTGTAGCTCCTGAACATGTAAGATCTATCCATCTTCCTCCCATTATCTTGCACAGAATTTATCACACTTTCCCGCCTCAATGTCCCGTGTAACTGTATAGCAATCTTTAGACTTTAGACTTTAGAGATACAGCGTAGAAACAGGCCCTTCGGCCCATCGAATCTCCGCCGACCAACGATCACCCCGTACACTTGCACTATCCTACACAGTAGGGACAAATTACAATTTACAGAAGCCAATTAATCTACCAACCTGCACATCATTGGAATGTGAGAGAAAACCGGATCATCCGGAGAAAACCCACATGGTCACAGGGAGAACGTACAAACTCCGCATGGGCAGCATCCGTAGTCAGGATCGAACCCGGGTCTCTGGCGCCGTAAGGCAGCAACTTTGCCGCTGAGCCACCGTGCCGCCCTTGACAGACCTGATCTTTTATGGAGAAACCTGCATTAATCTGACTACCACGACTGTTTATCAATCATCTAGAATTAACTGTCTCTTTGCTCATTCCACTTTTTCCAGGTCCCAGTCTGAAGAAAGGTCTCCACCCGAAACGTCACCCATTCCTTCTCTCCAGAAATGCTGCCTGTCCTGCTGAGTTACTCCAGCTTTTTGTGTCTGTCTTGTGTATATGTTTACATGTGTGTGTGTGTGTGTGTGTGTGTGTGTGTGTGTGTGTGTGTGTGTGTGTGTGTGTGTGTGTGTGTGTGTGTGTGTGTGTGTGTGTGTGTGTGTGTGTTTATATTGGATATATATATGTATGTGCATGTATATCATCTCTCTCTCTCTCTCTCTCTCTCTGTCTCTCTCTCTATATATATATATATATATATATACACACACACACACACACACACACACACACACACACACACACACACATACACACACACACACACACACACACACACACACACACACACACACACACACACACACACACACACACATATATATATATATATTTATATATATATATATATATATATAGAATCTGTGTGCATTACATTTACAGATGTGTTAAGCTACTGCAAGTAAGATTTTCATTGTACTTACATGTGACAATTAAACACTTGACTCTCGTCTCTCATTGTGTCTGCTTCTCTCTGCTAAAGTAGATGAAGTCATTCTTTCCTTAGAGAAGACGGCTCCAGTGGCCTTCGAATGCAGTGGTGCTCCGAGTGCTGGGAATACACAGCACATCAGCCACAATAACCGGCAATGATGTGGAGGTCACTAAGTTCAGGTAGACAGCGGTGTTGAAGTAAGTATAAAAATGTGTGAGTTGTATTTTATATCTTATAATCTTCGGAGGAGTCTGTGAAAACCAAAGCAGGGAATCGAGACTCACTTTCACTTGGTAATATTCGAGATGATGGAAAGGTGCAAATAATGTCAGAATATTTATGACCTGGATGTCAAATCAAGTGCATCTCACATGCCAAACATGTGGCCAATGTAAAAGAATGTTCTGGGTCCAATTTTGCTAACTATGTGATTTTTAGAGATGATTTGCAAAAAAAAATCCATTGTCTTGCACTTGAAGAAAACAATGCTACTTGATGCAATTTAGTTTAGTTTAGTTTAGTTTAGTTCAGCTTAGCTTAGTTTAGTTTAGAGATACAGAGCGGAAAACAGGCCCTTTGGCCCACACCGACCGACGATCCCCGCACACTAACACTATCCTACACACACTAGGGACAATTTACAATTACACCAAACCAATTTGCCTACAAACCAGCATGTCTTTCGAGTGCAAGAGGAAACCGGAGAACCTGGAGAAAACCCGCGTAGGTCACGGTGATAATGTACAAACTCCGTACAGACAGCACCCGTAGTCAGGATGGAACCCGGGTCCCTGGCGCTGTAAGGCAGCAACTCTACCGCTGCGCCACCGTGCTGCTCCACGGCCAAATGTTATTTAGTATTTCTACCGTGTCCTCCACATGTTATTAATACGCGGTGTCCTTCCCCTCGCAATCTATGCACAAGATAAAATGTTGTATTCATACCAAACACAGGCAGGAAAGACAAAGGCTCTTTGAACTGTTCTGCCACGCCAACTAACGAGTCCTTTCAAAACTTCCTGATATGTATCGCATCATGGGTACACAAGGAGCTGCTGATGTGTAAACTAGTAACCTGGTGTAAACCAGCATCTGCAGTTCCTTCCTACACAATCCATTGGCACAGATGCCTGTGGAGGCAAAGTCATTGGGTATTTTTAGAGGGGGAGATTGACAGGTTCTTGATTAGTACGGGTGTCAGGGGTTATGGGGTGAAGGCAGGAGAATGGGGTTGAGAGGGAACGATAGATCAGCTATGACTGAATGGCCCTGTGACCGCGTGCGTTTTCACCAGATGTTCCGGATTTCTCCCACACTCTAAAGACGTACAGGTTTGTGGGTTAATGGTCAAATTGTCAATTTCCCCTATTGTGTTGGATGGTGCTAGTACATGGGGTGATCGCTGGTCGGTGCAGACCTAATGGCTTGTGTCCGCTTTGTGTCTCCAAAGTCTAAAGTTAAAAAAAGATCTGCTGAAGAGTTGCTGCTATCTTTGCAACAATCCTAATGGTGTGTGTTATTTGATCCCCTCACCATACTACCCACCCCCACATCATTTTATTTCAAATAATTCAACAAAAATAAATCTGAAGGCCTTATTTTCGTCTATTCAGAGTGGGAAGTGGGCTACTTATACAATTCTAGCAACGCTATATTTCAGATGATTGAGGTCATGCAGAATAAATTATTTAAAACCTGCAAGATGCCAGGAAGTTCAGTTGAATGCCTGATGCAATCAAGCTGGAAAATGTTGCTACAAATGCTGGATTGCTTTATTATTGTAGCTCCTGAACATGTAAGATCTACCCATCTTCCACCCATTATCTTGCACAGAATATATCACGCTCTTCCGCCTCAATGTCCCTTGTAAGTGTTCAATGAGACTTCCTAAACGTAACAATCTTTAGTCTTTAGAGATACAGCATTGAAACAGGCCCTTCGGCCCATCGAATCTCCGCCGACCAACGATCACCCCGTACACTTGCACTTATCCTACACAGTGGGGACAATTTACAATTTACAGAAGCCAATTAACCTACCGACCTGCAAGTCTTTGGAGTGTGAGAGAAAACCGCAGCACCCGGAGAAAATCCACATGGTCACAGGGAGAACGTGCAAACTCTGCAGGGACAGTGCCTGTAGTCAGGATCGAACCCGGGTCTCTGGCGCCATAAGGCAGCAACTTTGCCGCTGAGCCCTTGACAGACCTGATCTTTTATGGAGAAACCTGAATCAATCTGACTACCACGACTGTTTTATCAAACAGCTAGAATTGGTTGTCTCTTTGCTCATTCCGCTTTTCCCAGGTCCCAGTCTGAAGAAGGGTCCCGCCCAGAAATGTCACGTACCCATGTTCCCCAGTGATGCTGCCTGACCCGCTGAGTTACACCAGCACTGTGTGTCTTATTTCTTCCTGTTGGCTTCGGTTGTTTTCCGATGATTGAATCGGTTTACTGATGATGGTTGTTAACTGTCTTTTATTGTTGCACTCTGTGGTGAAATATTGCCCTGCAGATAAGAGGAATGTAAAGAGCCTACACCATGCTGGCTTCAGCTTGTCTAACACTGACTTGATTGCACAGACTAGATTCCAAATTGGTAATATAAGAGGATGGTACACGAGCTGGAATATATAATTATTCTGTAGCCCCAGGGTTGCACTGCGTAGCCTTTTATATTATAAATGTGCCACAAGTCGGCAACAGGATTGACAGCCCAGAGATTTGGAGTGGTTTCAGAATTCAAAGTAATCTTCCAGTGAAATAAAGGTGTCAATCTTCTGATGATTCCATCGATGGAGGACACAGGTCTGAACCTTGTATGATTTCAGTATGAATAATTTTGATATGAATGCAAAGGCAATCTTAATGGCAAACAAATATGTATTATATGTGAGTGGCATAAGACACAGGCACAGCTGTGTTTTTTTGTTGACCCACATCGGAAGAATATTTCTTTGTGGATTAGACATCTTGTCCACCATTTTGTCCCCGAGCATTTTAGCTGAAAGCTCAGCTTTCGAAGGTGAACTTCCCTGATCTCTTTACTACTTCATGCATTTGAGGTAAATAACTTGGAAGGCCAGGAATTCTAGTTTAGTTTAGTTTAATTTAGTTTTATTTTGGAATACAGCGGGGAAACAGGCGCTTCGGCCCACCGAGTCCACGCCCACCACCGATCCCCGCACACTAACACTGTCCTACACACACTAGGGACAATTTACAATTTAACCAAGCCAATTAAGCTATAAACCTGCACGTCTTTGGAGTGTGGGAGGAAACCGGAGCTTCTGGAGAAATCCCAAGCAGGTGAAAGCGAATGGTATGTTAGCATTCATAGCAAAAGGATTTGAGTATAGGAGCAGGGAGGTTCTATTGTAGTTGTACAGGGTCTTGGTGAGACCACACCTGGAGTATTGCGTACAGTTTTGATCTCCTAATCTGAGGAAATACATTCTTGCCATAGAGGGAGTACAGAGAAGGTTCACCAGACTGATTCCTGAGATGTCAGGACTTTCATATGAAGAACGACTGGATAGACTCGGCTTGTACGCGCTAGAATTTAGAAGATTGAGGAGGGATCTTATAGAAACTTAAGGGGTTGGACAGGCTAGATGCAGGAAGATTGTTCCCGATGTTGGGGAAGTCCAGAACAAGGGGTCACAGTTTAAGGATAAGGGGGAAATCTTTTAGGACCGAGATGAGAAAAACATTTTTCACACAGAGTGTGGTGAATCTCTGGAATTCTCTGTCACAGAAGGTAGTTGAGGCCAGTTCATTGTCTATATTTAAGAGGGAGTTAGATGTGGCCCTTGTGGCTAAAGGGATCAGGGGGTATGGAGAGAGGGCAGGTACAGGATACTGAGTTGGATGATCAGCCATGATCATATTGAATGGCGGTGCGGGCCTGAAGGGCCGAATGGCCTACTCCTGCACCTATTTTCTATGTTTCTATGTCACAGGGAGAAAATTACAAACTCCGTACAGACAGTACCAGTAGTCAGCATTAAACCCGAGTCTATGACGCTGTAAGGCAGCAAGTCTATTATGAATGAACTGAGTACAATTGGTTGACGTGGGCCCTTCAGCCATCATTCTTTTGCCAACTCCCTCTTGATGCTGGAACCTTGGGATCGGTGAACAATCTCCTGCACAATGGCGATTAATCAATCAATAGACACCAAACATATTAACTAGATTCTTATGAGAGTAACTTTGAGTCAAGGTTTAGTTCATCCCAAATGTACATCAGTCAAACTCACCTGGTTGGAAGACCTTCCTTGCGACGGCTGCCAATTCCATCGTTTCAATCCAGTTTCTTCCCAGGTGTTATCAGCCAACTGAACAGTCCTCATATCAGATAGAATGTGGTCCTGATCTCTTTGGAGGTCTTTGAACATTTCTGTAACCAGTCTGAAGAATGGTCTCGACCCAAAACGTCACTCATTCCTTCTCTCCAGAGATGCTGCCTGCCCCGCTGAGTTATAGACAATAGTCAATAGGTGCAGGAGTAGGCCATTCGGCCCTTCGAGCCAGCACCACCATTTAATGTGATCATGGCTGATCATCCCCAATTAGTACCCTGTTCCTGCCTTCTCCCCATATCCCCTGACTCCGCTATCTTTAAGAGCTCTATCTAACTCTCTCTTGAAAGCATCCATAGAACCGGCCTCCACCAGCCTCTGAGGCAGAGAACTCCACAGACTCACAACTCTCTGTGAGAAAAAGTGTTTCCTCGTCTCCGTTCTAAATGGCTTACCCCTATTCTTAAATGTTAAATCCAACATTTTCTGTCTATCTTCAGTTTAAACCAGCTTCTGCAGTTTCTTTCTACACAATACTCTAAATGTGGCCTCACCAACATCCTATATAACTGCAACATGACCTCCCAACCTCTATACTCAATACTCTGACTGATGAAGGGCAATGTGCCAAAGGCCTATTTGACCACCCTATCCACCAGTGACGCCACCTTCAAAAAAGAGATTGAAGTTATTTTGCACTTTTGCAATTTGCAATTTATACAAATGTATTTGCAATTTATTCTTCTGCAAGATGAGGTGACTGACATCATACAATCAGGATAACAGCCTTATCACCTGCCTGAGGTAGGATGTGCCAGCTGTGGAGAGGAGCCAGAGGAGGTTTACCAGAATGATCCCAGGAATGAGTGGGTTAACATATGGTGAGCGTTTGACAGCACTGGGCCTGTACTCACTGGTGTTTAAAAGAATGAGAAGTTCCTCATTGAAACTTACTGAATAGTGAAAGGCCTGGATAGAGTGGATGTGGAGAGGATGTTTCCACTGGTGGGAGAGTGTAGGACCAGGGCCCATAGCTTCAGGGTAAAGGATGTTCCTTCAGGAAGGAGATGAGGAAGGAATTTCTTTAGTCAGTGGGTGGTGAATCTGTGGAATTAATTGCCACAGAAGGCTGCGGAGGCCAAGTCAATGGATATTTTTAAGGCAGAGATAGATAGATTCTTGATTAGTGCGGGTGTCAGTGGTTATGGGAAGAAGCTGGGAGAATGGGGTTGAGGGAGAGATAGATCAGCCATCATTGAATTTCGGAGAAGATATGATGGGCTGAGTAGCCTAATTCTTCTTATGACCTTATGACCTTATAAAATAACATATCAGATATAAATATCAAATATAAAATCATGAGGAATAGATCAGGTGGACGCACAGAGTCTCCTGGCCAGAACTTATCCCATTTCCAGTGGAAGAGAGCAACAGTGGAAGAGGTGTAAAACCTTCTCTACTTGGTAAGCTTGCCACGTGCTCATGCCATGATAAGTACAACCCAGATGGCCATGGGGAATGCGCATGTCAAGCCTAATACATGTAACAACACAAGGAATGCCACCTGGTAAATGCTATTTCAGACCAAAGAAATATCATCCTGCACACTAATGTCAGGTATCCAAACAATTACCCTGATACATTTATTCTGTTGCAGTCCACGTGTCCTGCAGGGCTAACCTTTCACATCAGCTTAAGTCACCTTTGCGAAATAAAAAGCTTATATTCCCAGGATCATTCAGTTAACTCCATTACTGTGACCCTGCAATTTTTGTATTGCCTTCAAGGGACAAAAATGTCCCAGGGCTTTCATGGAAGCATAATGAGGGCAAAAGTGACAACACAAATAATATCTAAAATCTGATTCAATCGACGAACACAGGGACAAACCTTGCTCACTGTTGTCAGTGGTTGCAATTAGAAGGATTAGGACAACTAGAGAGCAGTCCTGAACTACTATCTAACTAATTGTTGACCCTCAGACTATCTTTGATCTGGCTTTACCTTGCACTAAACGTTATTCCCTTATCATGTATCTATATACTGTAAATGGCTCGATTGTAATCATGTACTGTCTTTCTGCTGATGGATTAGCACGCAACAAAGGCTTTTCACTGTACCTCGG
This sequence comes from Amblyraja radiata, assembly GCF_010909765.2. Taxonomy (NCBI): domain Eukaryota; kingdom Metazoa; phylum Chordata; class Chondrichthyes; order Rajiformes; family Rajidae; genus Amblyraja; species Amblyraja radiata. The sequence goes on along the minus strand of NC_045966.1, from coordinate 12,832,565 downwards.
TACCTTTGGAGTGCAGCAGGTTAAGGGGGGACTTGATAGAGGTCTTTAAAATGATGAGAGGGATATACAGAGTTGACGTGGATAAGCTTTTCCCATTGAGAGTAGGGAAGTTTCAAACAAGAGGACATGACTTGAGAATTAAGGGACAGAGGTTTAGGGGTAACATGAGGGGGGACTTCTTTACTCAGAGAGTGGTAGCTGTGTGGAATGAGCTTCCAGTGGAAGTGGTGGAGGCAGGTTCGATTTTATCATTTAAAAATAAATTGGATAGGTATATGGACGGGAAAGGAAGAGAGGGTTATGGTCTGAGTGCAGATAGATGGGACTAGGGGAAAATAAGTGTACGGCACAGACTTGAAGGGCCGAGATGGCCTGTTTTCCATGCTGTAATTGTTATATGGTTATATGGTTATATGTGACAATAAACTAAATATGTAGGAAGGAACTGCAGATGCTGGTTTAAATCGAAGATAGACACAAAATGCTGGAGTATCTCAGCGGGACAGGCAGCATCTCTGGAGAGGAGGAATGGGTGATGTTTTGGGTTGAGACCCTTCTTCAGACTGATAATCAGACTTTGATCAGTCTGAAGAAGGGTCTCATCCCGGAACCTTACTGGTCCCTTATCTCCAGAGATGTTGCCTGATTTTGCAATCTTTTAATACTTAGTCAGGCCTGCTGCGTATATTCAATGTTTGAGGCCCTATGGTACCTATTGACTTCCAGGCCTGGCTGCCCTAGTGGTGTCATGCCATGTCTCATAAGCTTTGACTAGTCCTCAGGTGTCAGATCCTGAGACCCGCATCCCAAAATGTTCTGACAGCATTTTAACAGCCCAGAGATACTTAAAAACAGTTCACTTGGATGCAAGTTTACTTTGGAGTCACGTGAGTGACTACATGAAGAACCCGTCCAGCACGCATGCGCGACATGAGCATTCACGCAGGCAACAGCGACGAACGGGAGTACAGGGCGCTCCCGCTACAGCTTGAAAAAGACGGACCGTCAGGTAAGTTTATTCTGAGGTCGTCTTTTCGAAAAGAGTTGCTTTGTTTTGTCTCACCAGGTCGAGACAACAGGAAACATGAGCAAAACAAGGCAAGCAAAGAAGACCGCCCCCCCGTTCGACTCCAACAGAGGAGCGTCCCATCAGTGGGGGGCAAGAGGCGGTAGGACCGCACACCCTGCGGTCCGCCATCCCCGACACCGAGCCGAGCCCTGTCCCGCTAGCGCAGCCTGAGCAGCGGGCTGGGTGTAAATCAACGAGGAAGACACACCAGCCGGTGGTATCCGACTCTTCGGACGGGGACGTCTCACCGTGGATGGTGGGAGATGCCAGAGAGTAATGGTGGATGGTTGTTTGTCAGGTTGGAGGCCAGTGACGAGTGGGGTGCCACAGGGATCTGTGTTGGGTCCACTGTTGTTTGTCATGTACATCAATGATCTGGACGATGGTGTGGTAAATTGGATTAGTAAGTATGCAGATGATACTAAGATAGGTGGGGTTGCGGGTAATGAAGAAGAGTTTCAAAGTCTACAGAGAGATTTATGCCAGTTGGAAGAGTGGGCTGAAAGATGGCAGATGGAGTTTAATGCTGATAAGTGTGAGGTGCTACATCTTGGCAGGACAAATCAAAATAGGACGTACATGGTAAATGGTAGGGAATTGAAGAATGTAGGTGAACAGAGGGATCTGGGAATAACTGTGCACAGTTCCATGAAAGTGGAATCTCATGTAGATAGGGTGGTAAAGAAAGCTTTTGGTGTGCTGGCCTTTATAAATCAGAGCATTGAGTATAGAAGTTGGGATGTAATGTTAAAATTGTACAAGGCATTGGTGAGGCCAATTCTGGAGTATGGTGTACAATTTTGGTCGCCTAATTATAGGAAGGATGTCAACAAAATAGAGAGAGTACAGAGGAGATTTACTAGAATGTTGCCTGGGTTTCAGCAACTAAGTTACAGAGAAAGGTTGAACAAGTTAGGGCTTTATTCTTTGGAGCGCAGAAGGTTAAGGGGGGACTTGATAGAGGTTTTTAAAATGATGAGAGGGATAGACAGAGTTGACGTGGAAAAGCTTTTCCCACTGAGAGTAGGGAAGATTCAAACAAGGGGACATGACTTGAGAATTAAGGGACTGAAGTTTAGGGGTAACATGAGGGGGAACTTCTTTACGCAGAGAGTGGTAGCTCTGTGGAATGAGCTTCCAGTGAAGGTGGTGGAGGCAGGTTCGTTTTTATCATTTAAAAATAAATTGGATAGTTATATGGATGGGAAAGGAATGGAGGGTTATGGTCTGAGCGCAGGTATATGGGACTAGGGGAGACTATGTGTTCGGCACGGACTAGAGGGGTCGAGATGGCCTGTTTCCGTGCTGTAATTGTTATATGGTTATATCATTGACTTAACTTCACTAAATATGTTTGTTAAGTACAGGTGCACAACCTTTTATCCGAAAGCCTTGGGACCAGACACTTCTCGGATTTCGGAATTTTTTGGGTTTTGGAATGGAAGATTTTTAGCATAGATTAGATAGGTAGCGCGGGCGGCTTGAAAAGTCTGGAGCGGCTGCCTCCTCCCCGGAGAATCTTGACCCGAAACGACCCACGGTCAACCCAGGTCTGTACTACTGTAGCGGCTGCCTCCTCCCCGGAGACCGGGGAGACACTTAAACATCTGTAAATCATTGCTTAAATGTTAGTCAGTTAGTTTGGAGGGATTTTATGTGGTGGGGGGGGGGGGATGAAGGGGGAAACTTTAATTCTTAGTCCCCTACCTGGTCGGAGAGGCGGGGAGCAGGCAATGCCTTACCGGGTCGCCGTGCAGTAAGCTCCGGAGCGCTGTGGCCGCCAACTCCCAACATTGCGGGGCTGGGGCTGCGGGCGTCCACCCGCGGGCGGCGCCGGTTGTAGCTCCAACCCCGGCAACTCTACCCCTGGCTGTGCGACGCTCTGCGATGTTGGTAGTCGGCGGCCACAGCGCTCCGGAGCTTACTGCACGGCGACCCGGTAAGGCATTGCCCGCTCCCCGCCTCTCCGACCAGGTAGGGGACTAAGAATTAAAGTTTCCCCCTTCACCCCCCCCCCTTCACATAAAAGCCCTCCAAACTAACTGACTAACATTTAAGCAATGATTTACAGATGTTTAAGTGTCTCCCCGGTCTCCGGGGAGGAGGCAGCCGCTACAGTAGTACAGACCTGGGTTGACCGTGGGTCGTTTCGGGTCAAGTTTGGTGCCAAACGCGAGCTTTGGTGTGCAGACGACATCCTGGAAAAAATGTCCGGTTTTCGGAGCTTTTCGGTTTCCGGAACTCCGGATAAAAGGTTGTGCACCTGTAGATACATTTCAAAATGGAAACGTTTGTAACTGCCAAACAACTGATTTCCAAAGGATACTTCATGGCAAGCATCGACCTTAAAGATGTTTACTATTCAGTACCCATTCAAAAAGATCATCGCTGATACCTGAAATTTACCTGGATGGGGCAACCATGGCAGTTTAAAGCGTTGCCTAATGAGTTAACATCAGCCCCAAAATTGTTCACCAAGATATTAAAACCAGCCTTGGCAATATTAAGAAAACAGAAACATATTGTCATGGCATATCTTGATGATATCTTAATAGTAGGCAAAACCATAGAATTGGCTATATCAGCTGTGTCAGCTACCAAACAATTGTTTGAAACCTTGGGATTTGTCTTACATCCAGATAAATCTAAGTTGACGCCATCCACAACCATGGACTATCTGGGATTCACAATTAACTCAGTCCACATGTCTGTAACCTTGCCAAAAGACAAAGCAGCAGAATTGGCACAAACATGTAACAATTTAATGGTCAACGATCAACCAACCATTCGACAAGTAGCAAGTGTAATTGGGAAAATGGTAGCGGCATTTCCAGCTACACAATTTGGACCTTTGCACTATTAAAACTTACAAAGAGCAAAAGTGCAGGCGTTAAAACGACATGCAGGTCACTTTGACCGAGTCATGAAATTACCCACTGAAGCAATATCAGTGTTACAGTGGTGGATAGGGAACATTTGGCATAGTTCCAGCCTTATCATCGTCATTAACCCTACGTTAATTATTCAAACAGATGCCAGTGCTCAAGGCTGGGGAGCAACTAATACCATATCCAGCACAGGTGGTAGATGGACTAATCTAGAGTCATCTTTACTACAAACACTGGGCATAAATTATCTGGAAATGTTGGGTGCATTTTATGGCTTAAAAGCATATTCAACAAATATGCATCACTTGCATGTTCGTTTACAAATAGATAATACCACGGTGGTGGCCTATATTAACCATATGGGCGGTATAAAATCAATATCATGTGACAAATTGGTCAACACAACCTGGCAATGGTGTGTCGACAGACATATTGGCTATCAACAACTTACCTACCAGGTAAGCTAAATACAATGGCAGACACCAGGTCACGCAAATTCAATGATAACACCGAATGGATGTTAAATCCCAAAGCATTTGCTAAAATTACAAAGCAATATGGCACGTCAGATATCGATCTATTTGCATCCAGACTAAATCACCAGGTTCCAATGTATGTCGCTTGGGAACCAGACCCTGAGGCAGCAGCGATAGATGCGTTCGCGCTGCTGGGGAAAATTCTTCTTTTATGCTTTTCCTCCCTTGCCTGGAAATTATGCCTCATCAGTCGGGTACTACGCAAAATACAGATGGACTCTGCTTCAGGTATTTTGATAGTACCCGACTGACCATGGTTCCCAGTGGTCCTCGACATGGTCGTCGAGACCCCAATGACTTTTCCCAGTAGCCCAGAATTGCTAACTCACCCAGTATCAGGCATAAGCCACCCATGCCACGATAAAATTAAACTCCTGGGTTGCAGATTCTGAAAAGGCCTCTGCTGGGCCTGGGATTGTCAGAAAACACCATCAACACAATGACAGCATCCCACCGCGTATCCACAAGGAAACAATACTTGTCAAGCATCAGGAAGTGGGAAAAATACTGTTCGGACACAGGAACCACATACTCAACCACAACTGTAATCAATGTACTGGAGTTCCTGGCAGGCTTTCACCACAATGAAGGACTCAGCTACAGCGCCATTAACACAGCCAGAAGTGCTCTGTCTGCCTATTTAATTCAGGAACCAGGACAACAGGCCATGGGATCCCACCCGCTGGTGATTAAGCTCATGAGAGGCATATTTAACTTCAATCCCCCCAGACCAAGGTACACCCAAATCTGGGGGTTCAGTGTGGTCCTGACATACCTTAGGGGATGGTCACCAGCCAGGTCCCTCACCCTGGAACAATTAACTCTGAAGACGGTCATGCTGATGGCACTTGTCTTAGCACAAAGAGTCCAGTTACTTCATCTATTACGATTGGACAACAAGGTTGTAACACCAGACCGTGTCTCATTTACAATCCAGGGGCTGGTCAAACAGAGCAGGCCAGGAACATCAAGCCCAGTCATGGAATTCCGGGCTTACCCACCTGAACCACGGTTATGTGTCATGACCCACTTATTGAACTATATTGACACAACAAGAATTCCCCGAGGGAGAGAAAAAGCCTTATGGGTCAGCCACAAGAAACCTCATGGTCGGCCAAACTATTTCAAGATGGCTCAAGCAGGTGCTGAAAGCCGCTGGTGTAAATACTAACGTGTATAAATCTCACTCCACCAGGGCAGCATCCACGTCGGCGGCTAAGAGAATGGACGTACCTATGGACCACATCCTGGCTACAGCGGGGTGGTCTGGGGAAAAAAGTTTCAAGGCCAGCACCGCCATTCAATAAGCCGTTGGCAGAACCTGCATCATTTGCAGAAAAAATATTAGAATCTGCAAATATATAATTTAAGCCCAGAGGAGCAATTTTTTTTGTTATTGTTTAATAAACACCATTATTGTTTTTACAAACAGATTCATGGTTGATTACGATAACGTACTTCCTCCCTCGAATGACTTTGGCAGTGAGTGAAGTATGAACTGTTACACGGTTTGAAATCACAGAGCTTTAAAATCTTCACGTAGTCACTCACGTGACTGCGAAGTAAAATAGTAAGATTAAATAAGAACTTACCAGTTCGAAGTTTGATCTGTATTTTATGAGGAGTTACGATGAGGGATTACGTGCCCTCCGCTCCCACCCTCAATTATAGAGATCAACTGGTTCTCCTTTTCTTTACTATGTTTATTTCAATTACTTTGTCTTTCTGTGATTCCACACCGCTGCTTTGAAGTATGTCGCGCATGCGTGCTGGATGGGTTCTTCACGTAATCCCTCATCGGAACTCCTCATAAAATACAGATCAAACTTCGAACTGGTAAGTTCTCGTTTAATCTTACTGTTTTAGTTTAGTTTAGTACAGATACAGGCCCTTCGACTGCACCAACCAGTGATCCCCACAGACTTACACTATCCTACACACACCATGGACAATTTACAATTACACCAAGCCAATTAACTAACAAACATGTACATCCTTCCCCTGTCCCACTTAGGAAACCTGAACGGAAACCTCTGGAGACTTTGCGCCCCACCCAAGGTTTCCGTGCGGTTCCCGGCAGTTCCCGGAGGTTTTTGTCAGTCTCCCTACCTGCTTCCACTACCTGCAACCTCCGGCAACCACCTGCAACCTCCGGGAACCGCACGGAAACCTTGGGTGGGGCGCAAAGTCTCCAGGGGTTTCCGTTCAGGTTTCCTAAGTGGGACAGGGGCATCAGAGTGTGGGAGGAAACAGGAGATCTTGGAGAAACCCACACAGGTCACAGGGAGAAAGTACAAACTCTGTACAGACAAGCACCCGTTATCAGGATCGAACCCGGGTCACTGGCGCTGTAAAGCAGCAACTCTACCGCTGCGCCACCACGTCGCCATGCCGCCTATTGCTGCAATTAAAACGAATTTAAAGTAAAATCCATAAAAAATAGATTTAGATAGATAGATAGCCTTTATTGTCATTCAGACCGAAGTCTGAACGAAATTGCAGCAGTCATACATATAATACAATAAAAAAACAACAATAAACACATATTAACATCCACCACAGTGAGTCCACCCAGCATCTTCTCACTGTGATGGAGGCAAAAGTCTTAGGTCTGCAGTCTCTTCCCTCCTCTTCTCCCTCTGCGCTGAGGCGATATCCCCTGGGCGATGTTATAAATCAGTCCCGCGGCTCAAACACCGCGGCCCGGGGTGGTCGAAGCTGCCGCCCACCAGTCCTGCAGACGCAGCCGCTGGCCCGCGGCCGAACCCCGGACTCAGGCCACCACCACCAGAACACCGTCACGTGAGTACCGTGCCGTCTTCAGCCTCGGGCTGGGCCGCCCCCGACATGGGCGCCGAACCTCCCCCGGGCCGGGCTGCCCTGACATGGGCGTCGCTTCTCCCTCCGGCCGGGCTGCCCCGGCTTGGACGTCGCTTCTTCCCCGGGCCGTTCCGCCCCGACATGGGCGTCGCTTCTCCCTCTGGCCGGGCCGCCCCGACATGGGCGTCGCTTCTCCCTCTGGCCGGGCTGCCCCGACTTGGGCGTCGCTTCTCCCTCCGGCCGGGCCGCCCCGACTTGGGCGTCGCTTCTCCCTCGGGCCGGGCCGCCCCGACATGGGCGCCGAACCTCCCTCGGGCTGCGAGCGCCGCACCTCCCCGAGCTCGGCCGCTCCGACGGGAGCCTCGTTCCACCCTCGGGCTGGCCGCCCTCACGAGAGCGCCACAGCCTCTCACGGGAGCACTGTTCCAGCCCTGAGCCGGACCACCCTCACGGGAGCGAGCTCAGGGCGAGTCCTCACGGGCTCTGCCTCCGGAGCCTCGAGGTCATCAGCTCCATTAGGCCTCAGCACAGACGGAGACAGAGAAGGGGAATACGACAAAAAAGTCGCATTCCCCCGCAGGGAGAGACTGCAAACACTGTTTCAACCCCCCACCCCCCCAAAACACAAACCAAAAACCAAAAACTAGACTAACCAAAACAAAATAAACAACACAAAAAACACAAACAAACGGGACTGCCGGTGAGCCGCTGCAGCCAGTGCCGCGCCGCCACTCCGATTGGTTCTGAAGTAAAATGAAGAATTGGATGGTCAGATGAACACCCAAATGCTGATGTCACTGGTGAAAACGTTATCAATGATTTATAACACGACAATAGACACCAAATTAAAAAAAATAAAGCACATTGTATGAGACTGCCACAAGCAACTCATCAAACCCACTTTAACAATTTCTGCTGCTCTCCCTGTTGGCTGACCACTAGCCTCTCATGCGGTGCTTCATGGATCATGGCAGCTCATTGAGCAAAACATAAGTCCTCATCGCCCCCTTTGACGTTTGCGCCAATTACCTCAAATCTGTGTCCTCTGGTTATTGATCACCCCAACTTGCCCCAATGCCAATAGGTCCACTTTTTCTAATCTCATTCATCATCTTGAACACCTTTGGTATTAGTTTTTACTTATCCTTCTTTGCTGCAGTCCCCAGAGGCCACTGCAGGGAGATTGATTGGAAGAAATTGCAAAGAGTTCGAAGCTGTGGGTAATGTCAGCATCAGGAGAAGAACCATGCATTATGTGGGTAATGTCAGCATCAGGAGAAGAACCATGCATTATGTGGGTAATATTTGAAGGAAGGACACAAATTTCTGATATTCCCTCCTCCTCTGTCTCAACCAAGTAGTGAAACCTGTTTATCTATGAATCTGTGGTATGCTTTATAGATCTGCATCGTTTGGTGCCATCAGGAGCGGCACATTGGCGCAGGGGTAGAGTTGCTGCCTCACAACACCAGAGACCCGGGTTCGATTCTGACTACGGGTGCTGTCTGTATGGAGTTTGTACATTCTCTCCTTGACTGCATGAGGTTTTCTCCGGGTGCTCCGGATACCTCCCACACTCTAAAGACGTACAGGTTTGTAGGTTAATTGGCTTTGGTAAAGTTGTAAATTGTCCCTAGTGTGTAGGATAGTGCTACCACGGGGCGATCGTTGGTCATAGAAACATAGACATAGAAAATAGGTGCAGGAGGAGGCCATTCGGCCCTTCGAGCCAGCACCGCCATTCATTGCGATCATGGCTGATCTTCCCCAATCAATAACCCGTGCCTGCCTTCTCCCCATATCCCTTGATTCCACCAGCCCATAGAGCTCTATCTAACACTCTCTTAAATCCATCCAGTGATTTGGCCTCCACTGCCCTCTGTGGCAGGGAATTCCAGCATGGACTCGGTGGGATGAAGGGCCTGTTTCCACGCTGTATCTCTAAAGTCTAAAATCTGTTGGGAGATGAGGCAGCCTTTGTACAGACACACATACCTTTGTTAATTTCTATAGAATACAATTTTTTTGAGTGTGTGGGAAGGAACTGCAGATGCTGGTTTATACCAAAGTTAGACACAAAGTGCTGGAGTACCTCAGCGGGTTAGACAGCATCACTGTAGAAAAGGGATGGGTGACGTTTCAGGTCGGAACCCTTCTGCAGACCTTCAGACCCTTCTTTGATCTTTTTTAGAGAGAAGACTAATTCCCCAAAATATGCCTAGATTATCAATGGAGAATGCTTCAAATTATTACATTCGTTTGGATCGTAGGTGGTTTAAAATCACTAAAATACACAATCACATTGCTAGGTGGAAAGTTTCTAATTTCAGGAGCTGCTTTTTAGTTTCATAGAAAAGGCCCACCGAGTCCGCGCTGACCAGCAACCCACGCACACGAATGCCCCTGTCCCGCTAACACTATCCTGCACACACTAGGGACATTTTACAATTATACCAAGCCAATTAACCTACAAACCTGTATGTCTTTGGACTGTGGGTGGAATGCGGAGCGCCCGGAGAAAACCAACACAGGTCACGGGGAGAACGTACAAGTGTACAGACAGCACCCCGATTGGGCTTGCATTCACTGGAATTTAGAACGATGAAAGGGGATCTTATAGAAACACATAAAATTCTTAAGGGATTGGACAGACTAGATGCAGGAAAAATATTCTCGATGTTGGTGGAGTCCAGAACCAGGGAGTCACACTTTAAGAATAAGGGGTAGGTCATTTAGGACTGCGGTGAGGAAAATTCACTGGATGTTTTCAAGAGAGAGTTAGATTTAGCTCTTAGGGCTAACTGAATCAAGCGATGTGGGGAGAAAGCAGGAACAGGGTACTGATTCTGGATGATCAGCCATGATCATATTGAATGGCGGTGCTGGCTCGAAGGGCCAAATGGCCTACTTCTGCACCTATTTTCTATGTTTCTATGTTTCACCCATAGTCATGATCGAACCCAGTTCTCTGGCAGTGTAAGGCATCAACTTAACCACCGCACAACCCTGCCACACTGGAATGTTGGGCATGGACAATAAATGGCAGCATTATATTACTGGTAAAGTCCACATCTTTATTCACATTATTATTTTTAAACTGAAAAGCAGGAAGAGTGCCCAATACAATCAAGTGGGAACATTTTGGTCATCTTATTCATTCTCTCAACTCTTTTCCTCTTATCTAGCTTGAGTGAATAATCAGGACATCTGCCTTTCAAAGTGTGGTTGAACAAAAATATACATCATTCTTTCCTGATTTTCTTTATGCTCTCTTCAATTAGCTGAAAACTGGCTTTAATGGCTAGATACGTCCTGCAAAAGCAGAGGCTGATTTACAGGACTTGACAGTAGCCTTGAGCTAGTACAAGATGGGTTGTAGCAGACTTGAACTTGTTTGATGTGCTAAAGGCTTTTCCTTCCTGTTGTGTTTGCCTGCACAGTCTGAAACCAAATCAACTTTTGAGAGTACTGAAGTAACTTCCATTACAATATTGAGAATGAATCTGAATGAGAATTGGATAGTACTAATGTACATTCCCCACTTAAAAAGGAACTACTTTCACTCAGAAACAAATCCTGATTGCAAAGCATTGATATGGAGTATCAGGGGTGGTATAGTGGGGCAGTGGTAGAGTTGCTGCCTTACAGCACCAGAGGCCCAGTCTCGATCCTGACTACGGGTGCTGTCTGTACGGAGTTAGTACATTCTACTTGTGACCGCATGGGGTTTCTCCGGGTGCTCTGGTTTCCTCTTCAACTCCGAGACGTGCAGGTTTGTAGGTTAATTGATTTCGGTAATAATTGTAAAGTTGTCCCTAGTGTGTAGGATAGTATTAGTGATCACTGGTTGGCACGGACTTGCCAAGGTGGGCCGAAGGGCCTGTTTCCGTGCTGTATGTCGAAAGTCTAAAGCCTATCTCTCCCTCAGAAGAAACGAAGAACCACAGATGCTGGTTAACACACAAAAGGACACAAAGTGCTGGAATAACTCAGCAGTTCACTCAGCATCTTTGGACAACGTGGATAGGTGACCTTTCGGGTCGAGGCACTTCTGCAGACTTCTCTCCATCAATCTCAGTACAAGACATCTGAATAATGACTGAGGAGTAAACGTTGACAAGGGCACCTCTCAGCATTGTTTCCAATTAGTCCCATGAGTTTCTTTACGACCATTTGCCAAGGCAAAGGACATTTCAGTTTAAAATTTAATTTGATTACTGGCACCTTCAACAAAATACTCTTTACTCAGGACCACACTGGATTGCATATGGAATGAGACCAGAATGCACAAACAGTGATACCAGTGAGCTTTGACTGGGGTTTGAGTAACAGCTATAAATTTTGGTTACATTCATAATCACATCTGTACCAATATTTTTGTTAGTAACTTGGCAAAGGTATTTTGTTGGAAGACTAACATTTACACAGGCAGTCTAAGCATATTAAAATAAAACTGAAATATCCTCCAAATGAAGTGCATTATTCTTATTTGTCTAGAAATCTTATTTCAATAAAAAAAAGTACCTATATTAAATAGATTTTCATAACTGGCTATTGGCTTTTTTCCCATTTGTACACTAGATGCATTACATTATCGTATTGGGATTGCTTTCCCATCTAATAGGATTGAATTCATAAAAAAAGATTGTAACTTAAGTATCAAAACATTAAAATGGCAATTAGTCAAAAAAAGTATTATTTCCACATTCCCTGTAACTGCCATGTTTTCTCGCTTCTCGTGAGAATAGTTAACTGACATCTGGTACATCTGAAAACATAGAACATAAACAGTACAGCATAGAACTAGCCTTTCGGCAATGTCTATGCTGAACACGATGGCAAGATAAGCTAATATCATTTGGGTGGCACGGTGGCATAGCGGTAGAGCTACTGCCTTACAGCGCCAGAGTCCCAGGTTCGATCCTCACGGTGCTTGTCTGTACAGAATTTTTACGCTCTCCCCGTGACCGGCGAGGGTTTTCTCTGAGATCGTCGGTTTCCTCCCACACTCCAAAGACGTACAGGTTTGTAGGTTAATTGGCTTGGTATAAATGTAAAAGATTGTCCCTAGTGTGAGTAGGATAGTGTTAATGTGCGGGGATCGCTGGTCGATGTAGACTCGGTGGTCCCAAGGGCCTGTTTCCGTGTTGTGTCTCTAAACTAAACAAAATCTTCCCAGTCATGATTCATATCATATTTGTGCATCTATCTAAAAGCCTCTTAAATGTCACTATTGTAGCTGCCTCCATCACTACCCCTGGCAGTGTGCTCCAGATACACACCACCGTCTCTGTAAACAACTCTTTTAAACATTTCCCTTCTCACCTAAATCCTATGGCCTTCAGTCTTTGACATATCCACTCTTGGAAAAAGGTTCTAACTGTCTACCCTATCTATACCTCTCATAATTTTACATACTTCTGTCAGATCTTCCCTCAACCTCTGGTGTTCCAGAGGAAATTATCTAAATTTTCCCAAGCTTGTCTTGTAGCTAATATCATTAATCCAGGCAACATTGAGGTTCATTGATGCTTCTGATCAAATATAGCTATCGCACCTCTAACGATGGAATTAGGTCTCGTGTAGGTTTTATTGGCTTTTCTTTCTTTAAAAGAATACCAAGAATAAGTGACACATTGCCATCATCTCCCAGGTATAAATTTCCTGCTTGATCTTTAGAGGTTTAATTTAGTTTAAAGATACAACACGGAAACAGGCCCTTTGGGCCCACTGAGTCTGCAATGACCAGAGATTCCCACACATTAACACTATCCTACACACACTAAGGACAATCTACACATTCACCAAGCCAATTAACCTACATACCTGTATGTCTTTGGAGTGTGGGAGGAAACCGAAGAACTCAGAGAAAATCCATGCGGTCACGGGGAGAACGTACAAACTCCGTACAGACAGCACCCGTGGTCGGAATCGAACCCGGCTCTCCGCCGCTGTGAGGCAGCAACTCTACCACTGCGCCACTGATATTTTAAGTTTATCTTAAAACATTGCATTTTTGATTGCGTAGGAAGGAATGACAGATGTTGGATTACACCAAAGATAGACACAAAATGCTGGAGTAACTCAACTGGTTCAGCAGCATCTCTGGAGAAAAGGAATTAGTGACGTTTTGGGTCAAGACCCTTCTTTAGTCTCTTCTGGTTACATTTTGATTGCCATACTTATTGTCTGTTCTGATAGTACTAATATCTTTTAGGTTTTATTATCTTTTAAGTTTGAAATTATAAGGTCATGGGGTCATGTGATTGGAGCAGAATTAGGCCAATCGGCCCATCAAGTCTATTCCGCCATTCAATCATGGCTGATCCATCTCTCCCTCCAAACCCTATTCTCCTGCCTTCTCCCCATATCCCCGATACCCATACCAATCAAGAATCTATCAATCTCTGCCTTAAAAATATCCACTGACTTGGCCTCCACAGCCTTCTGTAGCAAATAATTCCATAAATTCACCACCCTCTGACTAAAGAAATTCCCCCTCATCTCCTTCCCAAAAGAACATCCTTTAACTCTGACATTATGACCTCTTGTCCTAGACTCTTCCACGAGTGGAAACATCCTCTCCACATCCACTCTATCTAAGCCTTTCACTATTCGGTAAGTTTCAATGAGGTCCCTCCTCATCCTTCTAAACTCCATCGAGTACAGGCCCAGTGCGGTCAAATGTTAATCCACTTATTCCTGGGATCATTCTTGTAAACCTCCCCAGGACCCTGTCCTGAGCCAGCACATTCTATGAACTAAATGTGTTATATCCTTAATAGGCATCAAACAATAGATATATTCAATGTTTAGACATTGGCAATAGTACCAGTTTATTTGAAAATATATTATTCATGTTTTGCTTTTGAAGCATGTATGTGCAAGTTAAAATGAGAACGAACAAAAGTACCGGTAATAGTATTTAAGAAGGAACTGCAGATGCTGGGAAATTGAAAGTACACAAAAATGCTGGAGAAACTCAGCGGGTGCAGCAGCAGCTATGGAGCGAAGGAAATAGGCAACGTTTCGGGCCGAAACGTTGCCTATTTCCTTCGCTCCATAGATGCTGCTGCACCCGCTGAGTTTCTCCAGCATTTTTGTGTACCGGTATTGGTAATTAGGCCTAAACAATTCTTTCATCTTAAGTTTCTAAGGAGAAATACCACCTATTGGAGAATTCTCAGCAGCCGGTATAATTAAACTTTGATGGTCAAATTCTGATCTACACAGAATCCATCATGATACACTTTCTATCAGAATGAGGGCTAATAAAACCAGGACATTTTATATATTTGCATGAAACGTAACAAAGTAATAAATCATAATCCAGAAATTTTTAAATATCCTACATTTTTAGTTTGGTGTAGTGTAGAGATGCTACCGGCTCCGTGCTGACCAGCGATCCCCTTGCACGTACACGATTCTGCATGCTAGGGACAATTTTACAATCATTATCGAAGGCAATTAACCTACAAAGCCTGTGCATCTTTGGAGTGTGGGCAGTCACGGTGGCGCAGTGGTAGAGTTGCTGCCGGAGACCCGGGTTCGATCCCGATTACGGGTACTGTCTGTACGGAGTTTGTACATTCTCCCCGTAACCTGCGTGGGTTTTCTCCGAGATCTTCGGTTTCATCCCACATTCCAAAGACGTACAGGTTTGTAGGTTACTTGGCTTGGTATGTGTAAAAATTGTCCCTAGTGGGTGTAAGATAATGTTAATATGCGGGGATCGCTAGTTGGCGTGAACTGGGTGGGCCGAAGGGCCTGTTTCCATGCTGTGTCTCTAAACTAAACTAAAACTGAAACCAGAGCACAAAGAGAAAACCCACGCGAGACTCACAGGGAGAACGGACAAACTCCATACAGACAGCACCCGTAGTCAGGATCAAACCCAGGTCCCTGGCACTGTAAGACAGGAACTCTATCGCTGAGATGCCCTAAAGATTCTGTAAATAGCTCGTTCTAAGCTTCCCCCATTCTGGTATCAGTCAATAAAATACTGAATCAAGCACTTGAGCAACTAAACTTTATTTTGGATAACACAACAACAAATTCCCTATATGGTACCTAACCACCGCGGGTTCGATCCTTGTATCTGCTTGGCCAAGCCCTTCCAGCCTCGTGCAAGCAGAGACACTCCAAAAGGTCACGCAGTCCCAAGCGCTCTTCCAGAATATCGACAAAGGACATCGTGGGGGCTGCCTTTATAGGTCCCCAAACCTTGAGGGGCCGAACCACATGGGGGTCGTCTCTTTATAACCCAATCAAACATATGGATTATAACAGCACATAATTGACAGTTCCCCAACCCAATAATATAATCTTATATACATTGTATTCAAAAGAAGCTTCTAGAAGGAAACCAACACAAATGAATAGTGCAACATGTGCCCTGGTATTCAAACAGTTCCTCCATGGCTCAACATTTCAACCAATCAACAATTAACAGGATAACCATCTTGCAACTAAGTGTACATAGTATAAATAGTTTGCATCGATCCAATCAGTTCTATGCATTTTCCACCTCATTGTGAGAACTCTGCAGATGTCCAATTCTTTCTCTGCACCACTGATCTGGGCCACGGACATGCTGGCACCATTCAGCAGCTTGTCTCAGTTCTGCAGAGGCACATTTAACTTGACCAAAATGGCCTAGCAGTACATAAGCCCTTACTAAACTTTAACGCCATGGCTGCTCTAATTTAGCCAAGATTAACAATTCTATTTCTGCAATGCTTTCTGGTGGAGGAACAATGTGTTGAAAATCACAACCAGAATGGTCACTGACATTATCAAGTAAAGGCCAAGTGTCCTTTTACTTGCAAGGTAAGAAGAGCCGGGAGATTTGTGTGTGTCTTTTTTTCACCCACAAATGTCAAAATCTTTTAAATTTTATTGCAAGAGATCAACAATAAATTGATCAGCTCCCGTCAATTCAAGGTGAGATCAGTCACAAAGGTTAGTGAATCCTTGCTCTCTGACATGTTGGGACAGGATACTGGAGATTACAATTCTGACTGCAGGGCATTGTTGAAACAAAGCTCAGTAACAAGTCACTGGAGTGTGCTGCGCTGCAGGCCTGTGCGCTGTGCCTGTATCCAAGAGCCATGGAATATGTAAAACAATAAACAATTAAAAACTAAAGGTTGTCATTGCCACAATCTCCATCTCGTAAATTCTTATGGGCCTGTCCCACTTAGGCGATTTTTTAGGCGACTGCCGGTGAATACGACAATGGAATTCAACAAAGTCAGCATCGGCGACAACCTAGGTCACCTGGCGACAACCTACGACAGCACCTATGTAAAGCTAAGCTCATTGGCATCAAATCCATGGTCCCCACTGTCACCAAAAAAATTTCATCATGTTGAAAACCAGCGGTGACCAGAAAGATGCTACGACTCTTTGGGCGACTGAGGAGACTAATCACGACCGTACAGGCAACACCCAGGCGACCACCGGTGACTATGTCGCCTGTAGTTGCCTAAAAAATCACCTAAGTGGGAGATGCCATAACTTTAACTTAGATTTGTTTAGAGATACTGCGCGGAAACAGGTCCTTTGGACCACCTAGTCCGCAGCAACCAGTGATCCCCGCACATTAACACAACCCTACACACACAAGGGACAATTTTACATTTATACCAAGCCAATTAACCTACAAACCTGTACGTTTTCAGAGTGTGAGAGGAGACCGAAGTTCTCAAAGAAAACCTACACAGGTAATGGGGAGAATCTACAAACTTTGCACAGACAACCATATAACCATATAACCATATAACAATTACAGCACGGAAACAGGCCATCTCGGCCCTACAAGTCCGTGCCAAACAACTTTTTTCCCTTAGTCCCACCTGCCTGCACTCATACCATAACCCTCCATTCCCTTCTCATCCATATGCCTATCCAATTTATTTTTAAATGATACCAACGAACCTGCCGCCACCACTTCCACTGGAAGCTCATTCCACACCGCTACCACTCTCTGAGTAAAGAGAGCACCCATAGTCAGAAACAAGCACCCATAGTCAGAATCGAATCCGGATCTCTGGCACTGTGAGGCAGTAGCTCTACTCTACGCCACCATGCCTCCCATACTTCTTACTATTCAGTATGCTGAATCTGCACAGCTTGTACATGACAAAGTTCGAGGTCACAACACAGATGATCCCACCATAATTGTATGTAATGAGGCCAATTGTGTGCAGCCTGAATTCCAAAGCAGATTGGTTTAATATTCTCTCGCATAGCAAGGTACCATGAGAAACTTGGCTTTGCATGCTACCCAGGCAATAATACCATGAATCAGTACAACACACCATATACAAGTAGCAGGTAGAGTTAAAAGAGAAAGATTCTAGCATGACAGCTACAGAGAAAGTGGAAGAGCAGCAAAGAGGTAGATAGGAAGATCAGAACTGTATTCTTAGATAATGAGAGGTCTGAATAATAGTCTGATTACAGAGAAGTTGTTCTTGAATCTAACGGTTTCATGGTTTCACCTTTTTTTTATCTTCACATAAAATAGAGCAGGAGAGGGGAGAAAAGGGAATGAATGGGGTGTAAATGGTCCTTGATTATGTCGGCTGCTTTCCCAAAGTGGCATGAATTTTAGACGGAGTTATTGGGGGTGGGGGATGAATGCTAGTCAATAGACAATAGACAATAGGTGCAGGAGTAGGCCATTCAGCCCTTTGAGCCAGCGCCGCCATGCAATGTGATCATGGCTGATCATCCCCAATCAGTACCTCGTTCCTGCCTTCTCCCCATATCCCCTGATTCCGCTATCTAAGAGCCCTATCTAGCTCTATCTAGCTCGCTCTTGATGGACTGCGTGATGGACTGGGCTGAGCAAAGAACTCTCTGCAATTTCTTGTGATCTTGGGCAGAGCAGTTGTCAAACCAAGTTGTGATGCACCCTGATAGGATGGTTTTGACAGAGTCATTGAAGACATGCCAACTTTCATTGATCTTCTGATGAACATTGGTGTGCTTATGTGGCCATAGCGTCAAAGTGGTTTGTCTAGCTTAGTTTAGTTTAGAGATACTGCGCGGAAACAGGCCCTTCGGCCCACCGAGTCCGCTCTGGGCCCCACTCCCGGCCACGCAGCAAACTTGCAAATGGAGATTGATAACAAAAAAAGATTAAAAAGTCAAACATTGCAGCTCCTTGAAATCTGAAGTCAAAGCAGCAAAAGTAGCAGGTACTCAGTTAGCCAGGCAGTACCTTCTTCTTCTTCCGTGTCCATCTTCCATGTTTCAAATGTTGACATCGCTGTAATCTTCTGTCCTGAAAAGGACGCAAGCTTCCAGCGACAATCAGTGGGTGCCATCACTTGTTGTAAGAGATGATGGTGGTGGCAGAATTAGCTCAGGATACTTCCAGTTTCCAGCCCCGCGATGTGAACGCTTCTGCTATGGGGCCAGGCAGTACCCAGAGAGAAAGAGAGAAAAACAAGAGTTAAAATTCCAGATCTACGGCTTTGCGATGGAATGAAATATTGGAACAAATCGTCTGACAGAAACTGAGGATTATCTGAGTGTTCCAGCTAGCTGGCACCTTCAATGGGCGTATGAATCAATTCTGTGCATATTGTTGGCTGTAGGCTTGGATTGCTTTCGCTCTTCGAATTAGTGAGAGATGGGATGAATGTGCAGACTGACCTTCTGAGAATGTACTATTGTCAGCACAGTTGCCAGAGTGCTGTGCATTGTCTCTCTGTGATGCTGCATCAAACACAAATATGATGAAGAAGAATTAGGCCAAAGCAAAAACAACATTACAGCACTTACTATGATAACTATTGCGAGACCAACAAGTAATTTCCTACCGTTTCACCAGCAGCCTGGTCTGGGCCAGCCATGTCGAACCAATGGCCAAGAAAACACACCAATACCTCTACTTCTGAGGAAGGGTCTCGACCCGAAAAGTCGCCCATTCCTTCTCTCCAGAGATGCTGCCTGTCCTGCTGAGTTACTCCAGCATTTTGTGTCTATCCTCAAATTCTTTAGAAGGTTTAAGAAGTTCGGCATGTTCCCAACAACTCTCACCAACTTCTACAGATGTGCCGTCGAAAGCATTTAATCGGAATGCATCACAGCATGGCTTGAGAACAGCTTCATCCAAGACCGCAAGAAATTGCAGAGAATCGTGGACACAGCCCAGAACATCAAACAAGCCAACCTCCCTTCCATTGACTCCATTTGTGTCTCATGCTGCTTCGGCAAGGCCAACAGCATAATCAAGAATGAGTCACTCCCTCTTCTCCCCTCCCCCATCAGACAAGATGTACAGAAGTGTGAAAACTCACTCCTCCAGATTCAAAGGCAGACAAAAAAGCTGGAAAAACTCAGCAGGTGAGGCAGCATCTATGGAGTAAAGTATAGGCGATGTTTCGGGTTGAGTCCCTTCTTCAGACTGATGTTGGGGAGGTGGGGGGTGGGGTGGGAAATAGAAAGGAAGAGGTGGAGACAGTAGGCTGTGGGAGAGCTGGGAAGGGGAAGGAAGGAGGGAGAAAGCAAGGACTAAAATTGGAGAAGTTCATGTTCATGAGTGTAAACTACCCAAGCAAAATATGAGGTGCTCTTCCTCCAATTTGCAGTGGGACTCACTTTGGCCATGGAGGAGGCCCAGGACAGAAAGGTCGGATTTGGAATGGGAGGGGAAGTTGGAATGCTGAGCCACCGGGAGATCAGGTTGGTTATTGTGAACTGAGCGGGGGTGTTGGGAGAAGCGATCGTCAAGCCTGCGCTTGGTCTCACCGATGTAGAGCAGTTGATACCTGGAACAGCAGATGCAATAGATGATGTTTGAGGAGGTGCAGGTGAACCTCTGCCTCGCCTGGAAAGACTGCTTGGGTCCTTGGATGTAGTCGATGGGGGAGGTAAAGCGACAAGTGTAGCATTTCCTGCGGTTGCAAGTTAAAGTACCAGGGGAGGGGGTGGTTTGGGAGGGAAGGGACAAATTGACCAGGAAGTTACAGAGGGAACGTAAGATTCAAGGTTCCAGATTCAAGAACAGTTTCTTCCCAGTGTTACCTGGCAACTGAAACATCATATCAATAGCCAGAGAGTGGCCCTGGGCTACTATTTACTTCATTGGAGACCCTCAGACTATCTTTAATCGGACTTTACTGGAATTTAACTTGCACTAAGCAGTATTCCCTTCATCATGTACCTGTACACTGTGGATGGCTTGATTGTAATCATGTACTGTCTTTCCCCTGGCTGGTTAGCATGTAACAAAATATTTTCATTGTACCTTGGTATGCGTGACAATAAACTAAAGAAAACGAAGATAAATTACATTTAGGTTTGCAGCTATTCATTCCACTTAAGCTTCATGTACCACCCTGTTTATGCCCATCAGCAGACAGCAAAAAGGACCATCTTCTGCCCCACATCTTTCATATGGTCTTTCAAAGTAGCTCCCCTGAAACAGGTTTGGTCAATGGCTTTGACCATATCACACCGCATTATGGGATGTGTCAAATGTAGAACATGGAACAGCACAGTGCAGGAGGAGGTCCTTTGGCCCACAATGTCTGTGCCGAACATGATGCCAACTAATCTACTCTGCCTCTGTAGGTTAGCGTGTGGGGATCGCTGGTTGGCATGGATTTAGTGGGCCGAAGGGCCCTTTACTGCACTGTATCACTAAACTAATATAAACTAAACTAATGGTGATCCATATCCTTCCATTCCCTGCATACCCATGTACCCAATAAAACCCTCTTAAATGCCACTATCTTATCAGTCTCCACCACCACCCCAGGCGATGTATTGCAGGCATTCACCATAGTTTGTGTAAAAAATGTACCCCACACATCTCCTTCAAGCTTACCTTAAAGCTCTTCCTTCCAGTCTTTGACAATTCCACCCTGGGTAAAAGGTTCTGACTATCTACCCTATCTATACCTCTCCTATTTTTTATATATAGCTTTTCACTGTACCTCGGTGCAAGTGAAAATAAACTAAACTGAAACTGAAACTCATGGTCTACACTGGCACGGCGTATACTTCTGTTACTGCGTTGGTCATCCGGATGAATGATCCAGGGGTGTGAGTTTCAATCACACCATGCCAACCGGGAGATGTCCGAAATAAAAATAAAGCTGATATCAGTACCGGTGACCATGAAATGACTGGATTTCTGAAAACCCATGGAGTTCATCAACAGGATTTAGGGAAAGAGATTGGCTGTCTTTATCTTTAATGCTTAATTGGCCTTGCAAGCTGCTCAATTTAAGGTGAAGTGAGAAATTGCAGCATGCCATCATCCCAAAAATGAAATAATATTAAGTTCCATCACAGCCCAGTTTCTGGTTATAATCTCTCCATGCTTTAGTTTAGTTTAGAGGTACAGCTCAGAAACAGGCTCTTCGGCCCACCGAGTCCGCGCGGACCAGTGATCCCTGCTACTAACATTATCCTACACACACTACACTAGGGACAATTTACGTTTATACCAAGCCAATTAACTTACAAACCTGTATGTCTTTGGAGCGTGGGGGGAAACCGGAGCACCTGGAGAAAACCCATGAAGGTCACGAGGAGATCGCACAAACTCTGCAAAGGCTGCACTCTTAGTCAGGATTGAATCCGGGTGTCTGGCAACTCTACCACTGGGCCACTGTTTCAATGCACCGTTCAGCACAGGCTTGCAACATTGTGATAAATAAGTTAACCATGCCTGATAGTGATCACATTGTTGATTCACGCTGCCTAAAGGACCTGCCCACTTATGCGACTTTTTCGGCGTCTGACGGCATCCGTCATAGGTCGTCGAAAATTTTCAACATGTTGAAAATTCAGCGGCGACCAGAAAGCCGCTATGACTCTTTGGGTGACTAGGGGACCTCTCACGACCATACAAGCGACCCCTGACGACATGTTGCGGGTGTCGCGGGGTATCACCAGAGGGCATGTGCCTGTATGGTCATGAGAGGTTGCCAGGGGGTCACGTGTATGGTCCTGAGAGGTCTCCTAGTCACCCAAAGAGTCGTAGCGTCTTTCTGGTTAAACATGTTGAAAATTTTCGGCAATCTATGACGGGTGTCGGCAGTCGCCGAGAAAGTCGCGTAAGTGGGACAGGCCCTTTAATTTCAATGATTGCAACATCGGAACTTGAAAGTGCGTACCACCAAACTGAAGGACAGCTTCTTCCCCTCTGTTATCAGGCTTCTAGACAGTCCTTCCATAAGCTAAGGTACAGTCCAATTTAACTATAAAAAATCGTAAGCCATAGGTACAGAGCTAGACCATTCCGGCCCATTGGGTTTACTCCGTCATTCGAGACCCTTGGACTATCTTTGATAGGACTTCATTGGACATTATCCTGCACTAAATGTTATTCAAGTTATTCTCTTTATCATCTGTACACTGTGGATGGCTCGACTGTAATCATGTATTGTGTAGTATTGTCATGTATTGTATGTATTGTCTAGAACTAGTGTGAATGGATGATCGATGGTGGGCGTGGACCTGGTTGGCCGATAGGCCTTCTTCCATGAAGTGTTGTTCAATCAAGAAATGTAAGTGATATCTTTAAATGAAATGACATGCATCGTTTAAACCTATTTTGCCAAAGACCATTGATTTACCTTTGTTCAGTTTAACGGGCATTACGTTTTTTAATAACTGATTTCATTTAGTTCTGCCCTTTCTGAGATTACAACTGAAGAACACGGGTCTGCTTTCTGAACACCCCATTGAGCCTGGCATGGAGACGCTACTGGTCTGAAATTTAATTGAAAAAGTTGTTTAGACCTCGTTTCTTCCTGAGCCTTATTGTCATTTATAACTGTTCAAAAGGGAACTGCAGATGCTGGAATATCGAAGGTACACAAAATTGCTGGGGAAACTCAGCGGGTGCAGCAGCATCTTTGGAGCGAAGGAAATAGGCGACGTTTCGGGCCGAAACCCTTCTTCAGACTGAAGAAGGGTTTCTTCAGGGTCTGAAGAAGGGTTTCGGCCCGAAACGTCGCCTATTTCCTTCGCTCCATAGATGCTGCTGCACCCGCTGAGTTTCCCCAGCAATTTTGTCATTTATAACTGTCTGTTCTCAGTTCAGTTTTGTTTATTGTCACGTGTGCCGAGGTACAGTGAAAAGCTTTTGTTGCGTGCTAACCATTCAGCGGAAAGACAGTACATGATCACAATCGAACCATTTACAGTGTACAGATACATGATAAGGGAATAACGTTTAGTGCAAGGTAAAGCCAGCAAAGTCCGATCAAAGATAGTCCGAGGGTCACCAATGAGGCAGGTAGTAGTTCAGCACTGCTCTCTAGTTGTGGGAGGATGACTCCGTTATCTGATGCCAGCTGGGAAGAAACTGTCGTGCGTGGCATCTGGTGGTGTGCGTGTTCACGCTTCTATACCTTTTGCCCGATGGGGGAGGGGAGAGGAGGGAGCGGCCAGGGTTCGACTCGTCCTTGATTATGCTGTTGGCCTTGCCGAGGCAGCGTGTAGTATAAATGGAGTCAATGGGAGGGAGGTTGGCATTCATGTTATGCTATTATCATGAGAATTAGATGAGAACGAATGATGCCTCAAAAATGGCATTCTGTTAATCTCTGCTTATTTTCCCATTACTGTATGTGCCACCACGGGAGGAATGAGATCCGTCGTTGGGAACCAAAGGCAGAAAAGTGGTTATCCGCGGTCATTTTGACATGCTTCAAAGCAAAGAAAAATGACAGCGTAATGATTAAGATCATGAAAGATGCATGCATCACCTATCCACATATTTGTGCACCCTTCAGTCTGAATGGTGCCCAGAGTCTGCAGCTAAATCTCTGCTTACACAGTTATAAATTAGGCTTGTGCGATCTCCCGAGCTGCCTGTTGCTGAACAGTTTCATTTAGGAACTGTCACGCTGATGACAAATATAAAGCCCCCTCCTTTGGAGGTTTAGACCAAGCTCGCATATCATTGTCTACGCAGGTGTCACAAAGCATTTAAGGCTGATAGAGTTGGCAGAGGAGGCTGAATAGGTGGCCGAATTAGAAAGTAACCAAGTGTGACGAAAGCTAGCGGGGCTCTGATCTGACAGCAGATGCACTAATCAGATAGAAAATAGCCTCTTTGGCCTTTTCTTATCATAAGGTCATAAGTGATAGGAGCAGATTTAGGCCATTCGGCCCATCAAGTCTACTCCACCATTCAATCATGGCTGATCTATCTCTCCCTCCTACTTTCTACCATTAACCACTGCCTGAAGGGGCAGCCGATTAATAGTGGTTATGGCAACTCAGTTCATCAACGACATTTCCTACATTATTA
This sequence comes from Amblyraja radiata, assembly GCF_010909765.2. Classification (NCBI taxonomy): domain Eukaryota; kingdom Metazoa; phylum Chordata; class Chondrichthyes; order Rajiformes; family Rajidae; genus Amblyraja; species Amblyraja radiata. The sequence continues at coordinate 12,807,962 of NC_045966.1, read as the reverse complement.
TAAGGATGAAGAACTAGATATTATAATGTTGTCATCCTCAAATTACCTTTACATTTTTTTATGAATTTAAAATATTTTTTTTACAGTTTGGGACATGATTAAAGCAGGCGTGGTGGATCGGTGGCTCAGCGGGAGAGTTGCTGCCTTACAACCCTTACAGTGCCAGAGACCCGGGTTCGATACCGATTACGGGTGCTGTCTGTACAGAGCTTGTACGTTCTCCCCGTGACTGCGTTGGTTTTCTCCAAGATCTGCGGTTTCCTTCCACGTACAGGTTTGTTGGTTAATTGGCTTGATATGAAAGTAACTTGTCTCCAGTGTGTGTAGGATCGGGTTGTGCGGGGTTGGGGCTCGCTGGTCGGTGCAGATTCGGTGGGCCAAAGGGCCTGTGGCTGAGCTGTATCTCAAAACTAAACTAAACTAAACAGATAATATTGTATTGGTTTATTGAGCCGGTGTAAGGCATGGCTGACTCTTTCTCCTCATTCTTATCTGCTTAGATATTACAAACAATTTGGGAATAAAAACATGATAGTATTATTAAATATATGTCCCCTGAGAAAGCTGGGTTACACTTATGAAGGGATGGTTTCTACATTGTAAAGAATTTAACAGTAATTGTTCATATTGCATCACATTCTTCATACCTATGTACACTTCTGTACCTTCCTCGGTTTGTCCCTATCTTCATAGAACATAGAACAGTACAGAAGAAGACCAGCCCCTTCTGCCCTCAATGTCTGTGCCGAACAAGATGCCAAGACTTTCATTGATCTGCCTGCACACAATCCATATCCGTCCATTCCCTACACATCCATATGCCTTTCCAAAAGCCTTGTAAATGTCATATCTGCTTCAACGCAAGCAGCTCCAGTAGCACGCCCCAGGCACTCATCACCATCTGTGCAAAAAATGTTACCCTGCACACCTCCTTTAAAGTTTGCCCCTCTCACCTTAATGCTATGCCCTCTAGTATTTCATTTTGCCAATCTGGGAGAAAGGTTCTGACTGTCTACCCTATCTACACCTCTCATAATTTGATATACTTCTATCAGGTCGCCCTGCAAACTCTGGCATTCGAGAGAGAACAATCCAAGCCTGTCCAACCTCTCCCTGCTGCTAATTTTAATTCACATAATCAATTTTATGGCAATATCGTCATATGTACCAGCAGTAGGATGTACAAGCATTTACACATGGACAACTTGTTCATCTTTATATGCTTACTGATGGAAGGTAAGGTGGGAACTGTAGCAAAATGACCGCCACACTTTATTTTATTGGGCCAAAATATATGTACTTCATAAGTTCATAGGTTCCAGGAACAGAATTTGGCCATTTGGCCCATCAAGTCCACTCCGCCATTCAATCATGGCTGATCTATCTTTCCCTTTCAACCCCATTCCCCTGCCTTCTCCCCATAACTCCTGACACCATTACTAATCAAGAATCTGTCAATCTCCACCTTAAAAATATTCATTGACTTGGCCTCCGCAGCCGTCTGTGGCAATGAATTATACAGATTCACCACCCTCTGACTAAAGAAATTACTCCTCATCTCTTTTCTAAAGGTCCGTCCTTTAATTCTGAGGCTATGGCCTCTGGTCCTAGACTCTCCCACTAGTGGAAACATCCTCTCCATATCCACTCTATCCAGGCCTTTCACTATTCGGTAGTTTCAATAAGGTGCCCCCTCATCCTTTTAAACTCCAGCAAGTACAGGCCCAGTGCCGTCAAACGATATGAAATGTTGACTTTGGAAATGGGTTGGAGGTTAACAAAGAATAAACATCCTGAGCTGAAAGGCAAAATGTACTCCAATAGACAATAGACAATAGGTGCAGGAGTAGGCCATTTGGCCCTTCCAGCCAGCACTGCCATTCAATGTGATCATGGTTGATTATCCACAATCAGTACCCCGTTCCTGCCTTATAACCATAATCCCCCGATTCCACTATCTTTAACAGCTCTATCTACCTCTGACCCCTCAGAAACAAGCCACAATTTCATGAATGGGCTACTACACTATAATGAAAGAGAAGGCAATTATTGTTGGTTATTTTTATATTGTATTGTAATTAATTTCTGGCAGTGGAAGCTATTTTAAATGAATTCATTGTTTTTAATTCTTAAAAAGTTAGGATGGATAATTGTGCAAGCAGTTCCATGGGGTAAAATAGAAGATGGTATGAAAGTCTTCACAAATCTCAAGAAGGACATGTCTGATTAATTTGCTGTTGCGATCCATGAAAGAAAGGAGAAAAGAAAGCAAAAGGTTACATAAAATGTACATAGAACAACAAATGAACATCACAAAAGAAATGTAGCTTTTAACTTTAGTTTCATTATAGTTTGAAGTACGATTGATGACATTAGTTTTATTCTTTTGTGTTACACTACAATACCTTTTATTTGTCATTTGAACCTCACATGAGGTTCAAACGAAATTTGGTTTCTGCAGCCATACAAAAAAAGAACCAAGACACACACCAACACAATTCAATTCACATAAACATCCATCACAGCGAGTCCTCCTCACTGTGATGGAAGGCAAAACTTAAACATATCTCTCCCCTGCACTCCCCTCTCCCCCCCATGTCAGAGTCAAAGACAGAGTCAAAGCCC